>NC_088410.1:75461898-75761898 GCF_034236695.1 Oncorhynchus nerka | reverse complement strand
AAGGCACACACCTGTCTATATAAGGTCCCACAGTTCACAGTGCATGCCAGAGCAAAAACCAAGCCATGAGGTCGAAAGGAATTGTCCGTAGAGCTCCGAAACAGGATGGTGTCGAGGTACAGATCTGGGGAAGGGTACCAAAAAATGTCTGCAGCATTGAAGGTCCCCGTGAACACAGTGGCCTCCATCATTCTTAAATGGAAGAAGTTTGGAACCACTTCTTAGAGCTGGCCTCCCGGCCAAACTGAGCAATTGGGGGAGAAGGGCCTTGGTCAGGGAGGTAACCAAGAACCCGATAGTCACTCTGACAGAGCTCTAGAGTTCCTCTGTGGAGATGGGAAAATCTTCCAGAAGGACAACCATCTCTGCAGCACTCCACCAATCAAGCAAAGATGAACAGAGCAAAGCACAGAGAGATCCTTAATGATCCTGCTCCAGAGTGCTCAGGACCTCAAACTGGGGAGAAGATTCACCTTCCAAAAGGCAACGACCCCAAGCACCAGACAATGCAGGAGTGGCTTCGGAACAAGACTCTGAATGTACTTGAGTGGCCCACTCAGAGCCCGGACTTGAATCCGATCGAACATCTCTGGAGAGACCTGAAAATATCTGTGCAGCAATGCTCCCCATCCAACCTGACAGAGCTTGAGAGGATCTGCAGAGAGGAATGGAAGAAACTCCCCAAATACAGGTGTGCCAAGCTTGTAGTGTCATACCCAAGAAGACTTGAAGCTGTGATCGTTGCCAAAGATGCTTCAACAAATTCCTGAGTAAAAGTTCTGAATACTTAAAATATATTTCAGTTTTATATTTTTTATAAATTTGTTAAAATGTAAAAAACGTGTTTTTACTTTGTCATTATGAATTATTTTGTGTAGATTGGTAAGGGGGAAAAACTATTTTATACATTTTATAATAAGGCTGTAATATAACAAAATGTGGAAAAAGTCAAGGGGTCTGAATACTTTCCAAATGCACTGTACATACAGTACATACATGCTCCCAAGTTGGTCAGCGGTCTAAGGCACTGCATCTCAGTGCTAGAGGCGTCACTATATACCCTGGTTCGATTCCAGACTGTATCACATCCGGCCGTGATTGTGAGTCCCATAGAGCTGCGCACAATTGTCCCAATTGTACAATCATGCACTCGGCTCTCTCCAGGATTCAAGCACCCCTCCCTCAACAACCTCCTTGGCATGCAAACAACACTGAAGGACACATTTTGACAGCACACAAGTGCAGGGATGCTGACAAAACAGAGACTATTGTTTGAATTACTCTACATAGCACTTGGACTAGTTTAATATTGTGAGTATTACAGTCAGGTTTGGCAACATCTCCACATTCTTAAGCTGTCAAAATGAGGGTCAAATGGTGAGGCTCCCTCAAACTAGTTAGCCTAGGATCAGATCACTTAAAAGTTACTGCTTCTTAGGCAAAAACATTCTACCTTCACCGACACCCCCGATCACACTGTATAGAAGGATCCAAAGCACATGGGGATCATACCACTTAGACTTGATTTGATTGTTTATTTGTTTTGTTCTTTTAATTCCAGGGATAATCATTTATTCTATTCCAAATGACACAGTAGCATGTGCTGTTGTCTGTCAACTACATTTGGATCCTGTCAGACAGAAACGTACTGCTTTACGTTAGTCTTGCTTCAGATGCTATTTCTTTTAAATATTTCATAGGGTAACATTAGAACCTTCTGGTGCTTACTTCTGACTGGTGCCAAATGCTATGTCAGGGGTTCCAAACTTTTTTGCTTTGTGACCCACTAATTCAGGTGTCTTTTGAGTCGCGACCCACCATAAAGGTTAAGCGGTAAAAGAAACATACAGACCAAAGAATAAGTAAAAAAATATAATCTTGTCAGCTGAGAGAAAGGATGCGGTTTCAAAGCTTATCTTGTGTAATTCCACACATCCTGCCATGGAGCTGAAAGAAAATGGTGCAATTTTAAACATTTTGCCATGAAGCTGAGATAACATTTAGCCTTTTTTAAGCTAGTGTGTTCTTAGGGCGTAAACATTAAAACAAAATAAATGGAGGATTATTGAAAAATGTATAAATCCATTATCTTTTCTACATACCGTACTTTCTATTTGGTTTTAGTCATTTAAGTTTACTCTGAAATAATTGTTATATCCCGAAAATGTATTTTCCATCCCGCGACCCACTTGCACCCCTGCCCATTATGTAGTGGTTCTTCTTTTGATGAATTATTAAAAATGTTAAGGTAATCATGAAGTTATTATCATTTTACAATGTTATTTATCAGACAAAAAAAAACATGTGAACAGCCAACTGTAAAGTTAAGTGTAATCAGAATGCCTTTATTTTGGCTAAATACTTTTTTACTGGAATAGTTTTTCTCTTCAAGAATCAACTCTTTTTTCCCCCCATCCCATCCAGGATATCCATTTTGATGTGAAATTGAGTTTCATTTGATGTGTGTTGATGGCATCCCATAATAGATGGCTGTGAAGATTATCAGGAGACAAGATTTGAATTCTATTTGATCATAATAGAAACAATTGAATAGATGAGAATGTTGACCTTATAAAAGGACCTTTTGGCCTAAACATTATTATTACTCTGTGTACTGCTGATCATAAGGGGATTACTTTTGAAATCACACAATGCCTGCAAATGAATATTCATTATGTACATTTCACACGTGCAGACCAAAACCAAAACCTAAATTCTCTCTTCTGTCTTTTGATCTTCCTTTGACCGGTAATGATTTGTCTCCCCACGTTTTGTTAGTAGGATTGGTACCCATTAGAATAGCTCCTTTAGAAGGAGCCAACAGACCAATCAGATGCGTGGTGGGCATGTCTTAGCCCTATAGAGCAGCCATTTTCAACAGGGGGAACGCCAGATTATCCGGACCCAGAACGGGGTCAATACGGACCATGGGTCCTGACTTAAAAATACATTTAAAATAAATTAAAACAATATTTTTTTTGGGGGGGGGGGACTCATTCTGGCTTTCAACTCATTGCTGTTGAGAGTTGTAATTGTAGAATGCACAAGGTGCAATTTCAAATGTTGTAGTACATGGGAGGTTTTCCTCTTATGTCATTCACTGACAGACCTTAGAGAGCTATTTATAACCTGTCAGAAATGGCCAGGTGATTAACTACTAGCCCATTTTAGCTAGATAGGTAAGTTAGGCTAACAACATTTTGTAGTTATGTGCCCAGGGCACTAGTGTTCCCCCTCAGCTTCATGGCAAAATGTGTAGAATTGCAGGAATGACCTTAAAAAAAAACAACAACAAAACTCTCCACCAACAAGATGGGTGTGAACAGTTTGAACAGTTTGGGGTTGCATAGATTGCAAGGTGGGGGTTTGTTCCTATGCCAATAAATGCAAATACCCATTCGGACCTTTGCCATCTAGGAAATTTGTGTGACCGCACCTTCTCAATTATTATTTGAGTTGAGTACCCTGTTAGGGTCAGATTTTAGTATGAGGGGTATGACTAGGGCCCTTCCTAAGGATCCATTCTAATACCCACCCTCAGCCTTAGACCTGAGCAATGGCTGAGGAGTAACTCCATAAAACGTTCCTCGGGGACAAATTCTGTTTTCAAATGTTCCCCCTACCCTAATCCCTTGGGTCTTGATGACATTTAGTCAAGGGTTTAGGTGTGTGTGTGTGTGTGTGTGTGTGTGTGTGTGTGTGTGTGTGTGTGTGTGTGTGTGTGTGTGTGTGTGTGTGTGTGTGTGAGGCCAGTTGATCGGAAGGCATACCTTATGTCACCTCAGGGTTAATTAGAGTGGAGACATGGATTTCTCCAAGACATCATTAGATGTCATGTCCACCATAATAAGGTTGTGTTTAGACAGGCAGCCCAGTTTGGATATTTTTTCCACTAATTGGTCTTTTGACCAATCACATCAAATCTTTTCACATCAGATATTTTTCAGGGCTGATCTGATTGGTCAAAAGACCATTTACTAGTAAAAAGATCAGAATTGGACTGCCTGTGTAAATGCAGCCTAAGGAGATTACATGGATATGGTTCACTTTATTTAAATATGTGTCAGCAGCACTGCCTTTAGCCCAGGGTGCCGTTTGACATCAGACTGACCATATGGGTATACATTAGTGTGTTAAGAAAACAACAACGCCCAAGAAATGAATTGGGATAGGAGACATATTAGAAAGTGAATAATGCCTATGTTGTTATTATTTGAGGATTTGACCTCTTCTCTGTCAGTAAAGATTGCTGTCTAGGCACAGCTCTATAGCTCATTGTGCAAATGCCAAGAGGGTGAAACAACTTGTTTTTTTGAATTGTTATTGCATTCAGTGAGAAAAATACTATTTGATTCATGCCATTTTTACATACCGTAATCCAATCTTTCTGTGATTGCTTTAATAATACAATTTTGTTGGTGAATATTGGACGTGTGTGGGGGGAGTGATGCGGGTATTATTCAACAGTAATGATTAATCTTGCAGAACTGTTCCCAAAGTACAGATGGCTTTTGTGATGTGCTGTAGGTTTTACAGAGGACAGATTTTTCCAAGCTGCCTAAGCAGCACCAAATTGTATGCAGCGATAAAGAGATGAAACTCGCAGTCAGATGGCTAAATTTGATAAATTCAGGGGCAGGGAAATGGGGAGGGGAAGGGGGAGAGGGAGGGATGGAGCGGGATGAGAGCGAGTTTGTTTTCCTCCGCCTACTACTCTTTCTGGTAGATCTTGAAAGAACAGCTGAAGAGATGAAGATTAAAACAGCTGTGCATAACGTAAGGGCTCATCGACTTAATGCAGATATCATTGATTAAAAAATACATCTCTTTAGCTGGGGCCAAATCCAGCGCTTCACTGATACACTAGCTGCCTGGTGTGGGCCTCCAGCCTCCAGCACCAGGGAACAGAGAGAGAGCTGCCTGTGGTGGGCGCTAGTTCTAGCTGTTCCCCGGCCAACCACAGCTACACAGATTACACGGGTCAATTATACACTTAATCTGCCTCCTGGGGATTAGGGCCCAGCTCATTGATTGATTTGAAGTATTTCCGTTGACCTTGGTAGTTATCAGATCTGCGAGATTGCACGTTATGACTAAGTTAAAACGCTTTAATCGCCACGCAGCAAACTAGTTTATGGCTGGCAGGGGGCAGCGGAGGGGAGGGCGGGAGGGGTTAGATTGGGATTGGGATTTAGGATTGTGCTGCTGCTTTCTACTGTTTATGTTGCTGCTGGTTTGTGCTTGTGATGATGATGATGATGATGATGATGATGATGATGATGACAAGGATAATTGTGACAGACCTGATGCAATACCACTTCACTGTCCCGAACACTTGACCACTTTGCAGGCTCTGGCCAAGCGCAGAGCAGAGCCAAGTGAACAGTTTAATCAACTTGAGCTTCTTGTGCAGCATGCAAAGTTAACTGTGGCAGGGTGGGTCAGGCAGACAGAGAGGAGAGCCAGGGCCAGATAAAGGATAGCTGAATGGAGGGAAAGAAGGAAGGAAGGAAGGAAGGTTTTAATGAGACCTAGGGTGAGAACTCTGAGTTGTTTCTGGTTTGAAGAGATTACTTCATTTCAACGTTAGCTATACAATGTCATATTTATGTATTTATTTTTACAATACTATTAATGTAAAGTTGTAAAATGTAATTTCTCGGGACGGACATGCCTGTTTGTATATTTAGACATTAAGTGTGAAAATAAAGTACACTTGGTAGCACTTTATAATAACTCCACGTAATAAAGTATTTATAATGGATTAGTAAATAGTGGATTCATAATTGTTTTATCATTACTTTTACATTTGTACAGTTATTAACACCTTTTAAAGTATTGAATAATTATTCATAAGATCATTCATAAGATGTTTAATATAGTTCCTTATAAACCAATTACTAATCATTAGTTAAGTCTTTTTGCCTGGCCCCATTAAAAGTGTTGGCTATTTACAGTGTATTCGGAAAGTATTCAGGCCCCTGACTTTTTACACATTTACAGTTACAGCCTTATTCTAAAATTGATTGAATACATTTTTGTTCCTCATCAATCTACACACAATACCCCATAATGACAAAGCAAAAACAGGTTTTTAGCAATGTTTGCAAATGTATCAAAAATAAAAACAGATACCTTATGTACATAAGTATTCAGACACTTTGCTATGAGACTCGAAATTGAGCTCAGATGCATCCTGTTTCTATTGATCATCGTTGAGATGTTTCTTCAACTTTATTGGAGTCCGCCTGTGGTAAATTCAATTGATTCGACATGACTTGGAAAAGCACACCTGTTTAATGGTGCCGACAGAGATGGTCGCCTCGCTGGTCGCCTCACTTCGCGTTCTTAGGAAGCTATGCAGTATTTAGTTTTTTTATGTATTATTTCTTACATTGTTACCCCAGGAAATCTTAAGTCTTATTACATACAACTGGGAAGAACTATTGGATATAAGAGCAACGTCAACTTACCAACATTATGACCAGGAATACGACTTTTCCGAAGCAGATCCTCTCTTCGGACCACCACCCAGCACAATGGATCTAATCCCAGCAGCTGACCCAAAACAACAGCGATGGAGAAGGGGCAGACGGAGCGGTCTTCTGGTCAGGCTTCGTAAACGGGCACATTGCTTACCGCTCCTGAGTATACTACTACAATGTCCAGTCTCTTGACAACAAGGTAGACGAAATTCGAGACACGGGTTGCCTTCCAGAGAGACATCAGAGATTGTAACATTCTCTGTTTCACGGAAACATGGCTTTCTCAAGATATATTGTTGGAATCGGTTCTCCATGCATCACGCCGACAGAGATAAACACCTCACTGGGAAGAGGAAGGACGGGGGTGTTTGCTTTATGATTAACAACTCTTGGTGCAATCATAACAACATACAGGAACTCAAGTCCTTCTGTTCACCCGACCTAGAATTCCTTACAATCAAATGTCAGCCATTCTACCTACCAAGAGAATTCTTGTCAGTTATAGTCACAGCTGTGTCCAACCCCCCTCAAGTGAACACCAAGACGGCCCCTAAAGGAACTTCACTGGACTCTATGTAAATTGGAAACTATATATCCGGAGGCTGCATTTATTGTAGCTGAAGATTTTAACAAAGCAAATTTGAGAACAATGCTACCTAAATGTTATCAGCATATTGATTCCATGACACGTAGGGCTAATACTCTTGACCACTGCTTGTCTAACTTCCGTGGTGCATACAAAGCCCTCTCCCGCCCTCCCTTCGGCAAATCAGACCACGATGCCATCTTGCTCGTCCCGGCTTACAGGCAGAAACTCAAACAGGATGTACCAGTGACGAGAACCATTCAACACAGGTCTGACGAATCGGAAGCCACGCTCCAAGATTGTTTTGATCACGCGGACAGGAAAATGTTCCAATCAGCCTCAGAGGACAATATTGACTTATATGCTGACTCGGTGAGTGCGTTTATAAATGAATGCATTGGAGACGTCGTAGCCACTGTGACCATTTAAAACCTACCCTAACCAGAAACCGTGGATGGATGGATGGCGGCATTCGCGTAAAACTGAAAGAGCGATCCACCGCATTTAACCATGGAAAGAGGTCTGGAGATATGGCTGAATATAAACAATGTAGTTATTCCCACCCCAAGGCAATCAAACAAGTGAAATGCCAGTACAGGGACAAGGTGGAGTCGCAATTAAATGGCTCAGACAGTATGTGGCAGGGTCTACAGGAAATCACAGACTACAAAAATAAAAACAGCCACGTCACGGATACCGACGTCACGCTTCCACACAAACTACCTTCTTTAACCGCTTTGAGGATAATACAGTGCGACTGTTTCGGCTCGCTAGCAAAGTCTGCGGGCCCCCCTCTCCTTCTCAGTGGCTGACGTGAGTAAAACATTTAAACGTGTTAACCATCGCAAGGCTGCTGGCCCAGAAGGCATCCCTAGCTGTGTCCTCAGAGCATGCGCAGACCAGCTGGCTGGTGGTTTTACAGATATATTTAATCGCTCCCAATCCAAGTTTGTTGTCCACACATGCTTCAAGATGGCGCCCATTGTTCCTGTACCCAAGAAGGCAAAGACAACTGAATTAAATGACTACCGCCCCATAGCACTCATTTCTGTCATCATGAAGTGCTTTGAGAGGCTAGTCAAGGATCATATCACCGCCACCTTACCGGCCACCCTAGACCCACTTCAGTTTGCATACCGCCCCAACAGGTCCACAGATGACGCAATCGCCATCACACTGCACACTGCCCTATCCCATCTGGATAAAAATAAATCTATGTAAGAATGCTGTTCATTGACTACAGCTCAGCATTCAGCACCATACTACCCTCCAAGCTCATCATCAAGCTGGAGGCCCTGGGTCTCAACCCCTCCCTGTGCAACTGGGTCCTAGACTTTCTGACAGGCCGCCCCCAGGTGGTGAAGGTAGGAAACAACATCTCTACTTCGCTGACCCTCAACACTGGGGCACCACAAAGGTGTGTGCTCAGCCCTCTCCTGTACTCCCTGTTCACCCACGACTGCATGGCCACGCACGCCTCCAACTCAATCATCAAGTTTGCAGATGACATAACAGTAGTGGACTTGATAACCAACAATGACGAGACAGTCTACAGGGAGGAGGTGAGGGCACTCTGAGTGTGGTGTCAGGAAAACAGCCTCTCACTCAACGTCAACAAAAAACAAAGGAGATGATCGTGGGCTTCAGGAAACAGCAGAGGGAGCACCCCACTATCCACATCGAGGGGACAGCAGTGGAGAAGGTGGAAAGTCTTAAGTTCCTGGGTGTACATATCACAGACACACTGAATTGGTCCACCTACACAGACAGTGTGGTGAAGAAGGCGCAACAGCGCCTCTTCAACCTCAGGAGGCTGAAGAAATCTGGCCTGTCACCCAAATCCCTGACTCATTTTTACAGATGCACAATCGAGAGCATCCTGTCGGGCTGTATCACAGCCTGGTACGGCAACTGCACCACCCTCAACCGCAAGGCTCTCCAGAGGTTGGTGCGGTCTGCACAACGCATCCCCGGGGGAAAACTACCTGCCCTCCATGACACCTACAACACCCGTTGTCACAGGAAGGCCAAAAAGATCATCATGGGCAACAACCACCCGAGCCACTGCCTGTTCACACCGCCATCATCCAGAAGTAGAGGTCAGTACAGGTGCATCAAAGCTGGGACTGAGAGATTGAAAAAAAACGCTTCTGGCTCAAGGCCATCAGACTGTTAAATAGCCATCACTAACTCAGAGAGGCTGCTGCCTACACTGAGACCCAATCACTGGACACTTTAAATAAATGTATCACTAGTCACTTTAAACAATGCCACTTTAATAATGTTTACATATCTTACTTTACTCATATCACATGTATATACTGTATTTTATATAATCTATTGCACCTTGCCTATGCCGTTCGGCCATCGCTCATCCATATATTTATATGTATATATTTTCATTCACCCCTTTAGATTTGTGTGTATAAGGTAGTTGGTGGGGAATTGTTAGATTACTTGTTAGATTTGTGTGTAGTAGGTAGTTGTTGGGAATTGTTAGATATTACTTGTTAGATATTACTGCACTGTTGGAACTAGAAGCACAAGCATTTCGCTACCCTCGCATTAACATCTGCTAACCATGTGTATGTGACCAATAAAATGTTATTTGATTTGATATAAGGTCCCACAGTTGACAGTGCATGTCAGAGCAAAAACTAAGCCTTGAGGTTTAAGGAATTAGAGCTCCGAGATAGGATTGTGTTGAGTCAAGGATCTAGGAAGGGGTACCACAACATTTCTCCAGCATTAAAGGTCCCCAAGAACAGAGTGCCCTCCATCATTCTTCAATGGAAGAAGTTTGGAACCAACAAGACATTTTCTGGAGCTGGCCCCGGCCAAACTGAGCAATTGGGGGATAAGGGCCTTTGTCAGGTAGGTGACGAAGAACCCAATGAGGAGATGGGAGAACCTTCCAGAAGGACAACCATCTCTGCAGCACTCCACCAATCAAGCCTTTATGGTACAGTGGCCAGACGGAAGCCACTCCTCAGTAAAAGGCACATGACAGCCTGCTTGGAGTTTGCCAAAAGCCACCTAAAGGACACTCATACCATGAGAAACAAGATTCTCTGGTCTGATGAAACCAACATTGAACTCTTTGGCCTAAATGCCATGTGTCACATCTGGAGGAAACCTGGCACCATGTTCTTCAGCGGCAGAGACTGGGAGACTGGTCAGGATCAAGGGAAATATGAACTGAGCAAAGTACAGAGAGATCATTGATGAAAACCTGCTCCAGAGTGCTCAGGACCTCAGATTGGGTGAAGGTTCACCTTCCAACAGGACAATGACCCTAAGCACACAGCCAAGACAACGCAGGAGTGGCTTCGGGACAATTCTGAATGTTCTCGAGTGTCCCAGTCAGAGCCCGGACTTGAACCTGATCAATCATCTCTGGAGAGACCTGAAAATAGCTGTGCAGCACTGCTCCTCATCCAACCTGACAGAGCTTGAGAGGATCTGCAGAGAGGAATGGGAGAAACTCCACAAATACAGGTGTGCCAAGCTTGTAGTGTCATACCTGTCACGCCCCAATCTGTTTCACCTGTCCTTGTGCTTGTCTCCACCCCCTCCAGGTGTCGCCCATCTTCCCCACTTATCCTCTGGGTATGTATACCTGTTTTTTCTGTCTGTCTGTCTGTGCCAGCTCGTCTTGTTTGTTCAAGCCTACCCACATTTTGTCTCAGCTCCTGTTTTTCCCTAGTCTCTCTTTTTTCTTGTCCTTCTGGTTTTTGACCCTTGCCAGTCCTGACCCTGTACCCGCCCACCTGACCACTCTGCCTGTCCCTGACCCTGAGCCTGCCTGCCATTCTGTACATTGCTCCACCTCTGAATTAACGACCTCTGCCTGATCTGACCCTGAGCTTGTCTGCTGTCCTGTACCTTTGCCTCTACTCTGGATTATCGACCACTGCCTGCCTTGACCTGTTGTCTGCTTGCCCCATTGTTACAATAAACATTGTTACTTCACACAGTCTGCAATTGGGTCTTACCTTATAATACCCAAGAAGACTCAAGGCTGTGATCACTACCGAAGGTGCTTTAACAAAGTACTGAGTAAAGGGTCTGAATACTTATGTAAATGTGATATTTCCATTTTTATCTGAACCTGTTTTGCTTTGTCATTATTGGGTAATGTGTAGATTGAGAAAAGGGTTGAATAAGGTTGTAACGTAACAAAATGTGGGAAAAGTCAAGGGGTTTGAATACTTTCCAAATGCACTGTATACTTTATAAATACTTTATAAATGTTTTGAATGACTAGTGTAATTTCTCACAGAAGATTGACATGCCATTGGTAGACATTCCAGCAGTACCTGATGCTATTTAAGGTCTCAAAATGGCCCCTAAAACACATCAATGGTTAAACAATAAACTCACAATACATTGGATGCTTAAGAAAATATATTGAACATTTTATTCCAAAGCAGTCACATTGTTGTAATAAAATAAAGTTTTTAGTCTGAAAATGCTAACATAAGCGTTTCATGGCAGTGACTTTTCTACCAAAACCAAAGTGTGGATTGCAGTTCTTCTTTAGAGTAGTCTAATCTCAGTCAACCCAGAACTATTCAACTATTTAACATTTGAGTTCTTGTTAGTAATGGGAGTTCCAGTTTGCGAACTCCACGAAAAAGGTAACTCTCAGCCAAAAAAGCATTATAGTAAACATCTTGTGAATGGAGTAATGAATTATGAATAAACTATTTACTAATCCATTATAACTAATTTATTAGGTGGAGTTCTGATAAATATCTACCCATGACTTATCTGCTGTTGTTTTTCTCCATCCAGTGTTTAATTTTACAAATGAAATACTGTGTTGGCCTTATTGAATACTATACTATATTCATGACGTGCTATATTTTATTTATTTAAATGTTTTGTCTAGTGCTGTTGATCTTTATCAGTTGGATTAACTTCATATCAAATTACATCAACAAAAAGAAAAGCGAACATGTTTACTAAAAACAAAGCGTATTTTACTCTTGGAAAATCTACGTTGTCACAAATATGGTTGAAGAAATGTGTTTATGGCTTAGGGGGATGAGGACATGTTAACATAACGCAGGCTATTCTCAGGATATTAAAAAAAACATATATGTCATAATATCTGCTATTTAGCAGGCGCTTTTATTCAAAGCAACTTACAGTAGTGCCTGCATACATTTTAATATTGGTGGTCCCAGCGGGAATTGAACCTGCAATCTTGTCTTTGCAAGTGCAGTGCTCTACCAACTCAGCCACAGAGGACCACAATGATGTGTTTCTTCCATGTAAACCCATGATCTCATTATGTTGATATAAACCAATAGTGAAAAGAGTCTCTAGAATGGATGATGAATCTGAACAATAGTAGGATAGAATAAAAAAAGACTAAGGATAACAAACAGGTAGTATATTGATTCACTGTGACTGTTGAAAATATGTCAAAAGGTTTCGCTTCCTTTTAATGAAGCCTGTAAGCAGCTTAGACTCTTTATAATTACTGAGGGAGCATTTTGTTTCCATCCATCTACCCTCACTGTGATCTCAGACTCTGGCATAAATCCCTTCTGACTTACTCCAGAGGTCCATGTCAGTGGTCAAAACCAGATGAGGGCAGGAATGGATGAATAACATAAGATGAGGGAAATGGAAGTTAAATGAAGCTGTCTTTTATGTTGAGTGGGACAAGTCCCACTGTTTGGTGAAGGGGGGTGATCGGGTTGGTTGATCACACATACATTACATACACACACCATTTTCTCTCTCTTTCTCTCTCTGTGTCTTTCTTTCTCTGTTTCCCTCTCTTTCTCCCTCTTTATCTAAAGGGAGGTATGGTGGCATTTGTTTGATTAACTTGTCTGACAAAAGTGACAGCTGCTTGCGGGTGCGTGTGGATGAGAGGCTCAGTGCGGGTCCCTCTTTGTACATCTGTCAGCAGAGAGGCAGGGGAAAAGGGTGAAAAGAGACAAATTGGTCCCGAAAGGCAGGCCATTCACCTTCTGCACCCCCTCTCCGCCCCCCCGTCCCTCCTTCCCATTCAGGTGCTCGGCGGGATCCTCAAGTGCTTGCTGGCTTATTCCATTTCGCTCCCCCTATAGAGTCTGAAGCCCACAAGTGTTTTACCCGTCATTCTGAGCCCCTCAATCCGCCTCTAAGCGGCCTTTTGTGAGGAGAATGGCTCACTTTGCTCAGACCGTGGCTCTGTTTTTTTCTCCACTGAGCTTTTCTGTCCTTTATTGTGTGTTTACTCAATGACGCTGCGTAGTCCATAATTCCAACCGTTTCGTTCCTCACAACAAGCTCTTTCTCTCTTTTTTTAACCATGTTTTTGTAAATTACTCTCTTATTTGGACACTGTAATCAGTTCAACTGACACTCACTAGTGTAATGTGACTGGTGCTTTTGTGAGAGACTCGGATTTCAACAGAAAACAGTTCAGAAACGATTGAGACCCTCTCGCTTGCTTTCATTTGATATAAACATTTATGTTAGCCTTGTGTTAGATATGCAAAGAACACTTATTGTTAACCTGATTTATTTCAAATTTATTTTAAAGAAAGGACTGATTATCATAGCGATCTAGTAGTGGTTGGGCACACAGAGGATTTTTGTTCCACTTAAGGTTGCGCTGAAGCGTATGAATTGTTGGCTGGGCTCTCCTTTGTATAGGCGGCACAATCAGAACAGTTTGAAGCCCATAAGCTTGCTGAGCCTGAAACTTTATTTCAATTCTGCCATTCAGAGTACTGCGCTCCCCGAGGTTTAGAGGAGTAGAAAGGAGAGCGGTTAGAGCAGAGCGCAGGGCGCTGGCAGGATCTGAGGGCTACAGCAGTGGCGGTGCTCTCCCAGCGTGGAGGGACATGGTTAGGGCCGTCAGCTTCCTGTGAAAGGACTGACTACCCCTGGGGTCAGCTCAGCCCTAATGGGGGGGAGACGGGGGGGGGGGGGACCTGGGGGTCACCGGTGTGGGTTACTATGGTAATTGAGTTCCGTCATCAATGGGCCTCCTCTCATGAGCTATAAAGCAGACAATAACAGGCAGGCAGCAGTGGTGAAAAGCAAGCAGGTAGGATTACTCTGCCCCTTTGTCGTAAGTGCATAATGTCTTGTAGTCAGATTTAAAGACTTCTCAACCCCCGGGTCCTCCCCTCAGCTGCCCACTGGGGGGCCTAATTTAGCGGCCCGAGCTGCCAGCTAGACCAGTGTGGACAGCTCTTTTTAACCACTAACAAAGCCCTGCACTATACATCCTGGCCAAGAGTGCTGGAGAAAGGTTGTGCCTTCGATCGGCCCTACCACTCTTTAATGGATTTTTTAAGAATGTTTGGTTTTCATTTTAAGGGGTTTGGAGTGTGGAGGCGTAGTGTGTGTGTGTGTGTGTGTGTGTGTGTGTGTGTGTGTGTGTGTGTGTGTGTGTGTGTGTGTGTGTGTGTGTGTGTGTGTGTGTGAGGAAGAAGGAAAAAGTAGTGGTGCATTATGTCTCTCTGAAACACAGCGACCTCCCCTCTCCTTTAGAACTATGCCTGTCGCTTTGCATTAGCATTGTCGCAGCAACAATCATCATTCCATGCCTCCCGCTAATTGCAGACACAGCTGGGTTCCAGCAGGACACCTACTACACACCCCAGCCTCGCACCAACCAGGCCCAATCTGTGGAGCACTGACACACACACAAATACAGTACACTCTCTCCTACTGCAAGGTCCCAGCCCGTTCAGACCAGATCCAATCTGGTATGTAGCACTGACACATACACAATCACATGCACACACACAGACCTACACACAATAACACACACACACACACACACATTACCACCAGCAAGGGCAGAAAGAGGCAGAGTCGCAGGTTGCTTGTAATCCCCCTGTATCCCCCATGGAGGGCCCTGCCTCTCCTCCAGCATTCCTGCTTTTTTGTGATTTTTGGGGGCCCAGTACAAAGGCCTAAGCCGACCCCTTACCAGTCCTCTGTCGCAGCCTCGCAAAGGAGGGGTGAGGACCCATGAGGTGTGTGAAAGAAAAGGGAGGGTGTTTGTATATGCATGTGTGTATGCGTACGTATGTGAATGTATTCATATGTGTGTATTTGTGGGACGGGTGTATGTGTGTATGCATTGGGATACAAGGGGAGGGGTGTGCGGATTTGCACTGAATTCTGTTGGTTGCCCCCCTGCCAGGCGTTATGGCTTCCTGTAACATGTCAGATATGAGTGTGAACACCAGGTTCAAGGCCGGGTGTTGTGTGTGGTGGTGGTGGTGGTGGTGGTGGTGGTGAAGGGGCATGGGGAGGAGGTTGGTGTTGCAGGGGGCAGGAGGTCTCACTGCCTCCCAGCTCGTCACTCCAAGGGGGATGGGTCCTGCAGATGTTCATGTATGTATGTGTGTGATGAAGCAGTGGAACTCCTACCCGTACGCACACGAACACACACAAAGACACACAACCCCCAAAACCTCCATTATCCAATCCCTAATATCAGAACTCGTAAGAATGTCACAGATTTTGTCCCTGTTGGGTTTTGACATTATTTATTCAGAGCCATATTACATGTGTTTTGGCTGTGAGCTATTGCTAGCCTCCTGCTGATCCCAATCGAGCCTAAAAAGAGTGAGTTCCTGGGTGTGTTCATCTGCTCTGAGAAATTGGTTAGGGTTTGTTAGTCTGTTCATAGTTGAACAAAGCAAGAGTGCCATCACTGTTCATTTCACAAGCCTGGCATCAGAGTCCGTCTGTCTCCAAGTTTCGCTTGAGCACACACACCCACACGTATATATCCCACTGCTCCTCATTGCTGCTTCACTGTGGAATGTGGTCAACTTACGAGAAACCTCTTAGAAGCTTCTGTTTGATATGAAATGTCATATTTTATCATAAATGACCAGTGTTCTCTAGAAGATGACTGAAGGTTATTATCAGAACTGAGACTGGGAAGGAGAATGTGACAGAAGAGTGAAATAATGGGTTCAAGTAATAATGGGTGGGGGGAGTGATGAAATAACCCTATTCAGAG
Organism: Oncorhynchus nerka; assembly: GCF_034236695.1. Classification (NCBI taxonomy): domain Eukaryota; kingdom Metazoa; phylum Chordata; class Actinopteri; order Salmoniformes; family Salmonidae; genus Oncorhynchus; species Oncorhynchus nerka. Next base: position 75,745,829 of record NC_088410.1, on the reverse strand, counting down.
GTTATGAAAGTGAGTGAGAGAGTTGAGCAAAGATAAAGAGAGGAGAGCATGTGAAGGCTAAGGCTGACAGGGAGAGATGGAAGACCGGCAGAGGGAAAATATGAGGGTGAGGGAGAGAGAGAGAGAGAGAGAGAGAGCAGTCACTCCAGGCCTGGCCTCTAGATGGGGGGTCGTGCTTGGGCCGAGATCACAGCCCTGCTGCCATAGCGATACCTTCACAGGCACAGAGCGGCAGAGAGGAAGCTGCCACAGTGATACACACGCAGCAGGTCACCACAGTGATTCAGGCCTTTATGTTGTACTCTTACTTACCCTAGCACAACTCCAAGGAGTAGCTACATCGTCACCTCGTGGAGCAGGAACTGAAGATGTGTATACTGTTGTCACTACTGGGGTATGTTCACTTGAAATGTTAAGTAGCTACTGATACCTACTTTCTATTGAGCTCCCTGATAGAACATTTTCCGTGTGGACTGAAAAATTGTTCTCATATTTATTGAGTCTTTTTTGTACATGTGTAAAAAGGACAGTGCAGAAGGCCTTTCGTTGACAGAGTGAATTTCAGCAACACAAACTCAGTCACCCAGATATGTCCCCCTCCTCCTTGCTTCTCTCTGACTGTTGAGCACTGGTCCACTCTGATTAGCATCAGCCTGCTCTGATCATTACCAATCAATTAGACTTCAAACAGGACTCAGCCCACAGATAAACATCTGGAGCCTCTCGGCTAGCTTCTCCGACTAGCTGCTGCTCCGGTTATAGAAGAAGTTCTTCCAGTTTACTCTCCCCTCAGCTGAGAGAGGGAGACAGCGAGAGGGAGTCAGTCAGAGGGGAATGAGTGAGTGAAAGAGACGGAGAGGGAGTTGTTGAGATGGAGAGAGAATGAGAGGGGGATAGAGACGAGAGGAGAAAGACAGAGGGCCTGAAGGAGTGAGCGTGTAAATTCCGATGAAATGCTGGTTCTGCTCTTTTTCTGTATTCTGGTTGTCTGTGTGTGTGTGTGTGTGTTTTGCTGGAGAATGCTGTGTTTATGTGTTGCAGCAATGGTACACCAGCACCATGAACCTCCTGGGTACGTGGCTAACTGACCGGATGGACCTGCAGCTCCATGTCTACCAGCTGAAGATCCTAATCAGAGTAGCCAAGGTAAGACAAGCTCAGCAACCTGGGCCTCGCAAACCAATTGGTCATTAGTTCAAAGTAATATATATATATAGATCGATAGATATCACAATCAAGTAGTGTAGAATTCCAACATTTCTCGTCTTAATCTGTGACCCTTATTAAATGAGTTGTGAGCTACCTTCTCTTGGGTTGATATAAAGCCTAGTAGTGACAACAATTGGTTCTCTAACCTGTATTAATATTTCAGTGTGAGCAGTAACTACTAAGTCCTACCAGCATAACATCACGTCACACATTTATTTCTGTTCTCTGAGAGACTTTCTCCCTATACATGCAGTAGTGACTGGTAAGGGCTGATCAGTACATGCATGCATGGGATCTGGCCTGACATGCAACATATAGTTTTTAGTGCCTTGTGTATTGATGATTTAGTACACGTGTCTTTTGGGAAAATGCTACTCATGGGTAATTTGCTAAAGGTCTAAAATATTGTGAACTATTAAGTGTCCTCTTCTCATTGTGTCCGCTGCATTTTTACTGATATGAAAACACAGGTTAGGTGAACGCATTATAACACCTGTCTGCTGTCACCTGTCTAATTCTTTAATGATTCAGATGGAGGAAAGGAGATGAGGAAAGGAGGCCACCCTAGACAATCGAGATATACCCAAACATTGCAGTGCATTCCTGGCTTCATGTCCTCTCTTGCCTTAGCAACTGACTGAGAATGCTTCCTCTGTGTGCTAGTCCCAACCCTGACCAGTGTTTTTATTCTCTTGGGGGTTTGTTCTTCCAGAAAAAGTACCGTGACTTCCGGCTGCAGGGCGTCCTGGACTCCACGCTGAACAGTAAGATGTATGACACGGTGAGGAACAGATTGACCCTGGAGGAGGCCACAGCATCGGTGAGGGAAGGAGGGATGGCGGGCATATCCATGAAGGACAGTGATGAAGACGATGATAATGTCTAGATCAACCTCACGGGATGAAGGGGCCATTCGCATCCGTCTTAACCTGTGAATCAATGCATGTACTGTACCTACCAACTGTGTTATTTTTCTCTGTCAGATAGAAATACCCACAAAGGAACAAAAATACAAATTAATAACTGAATATAGAAATTATAATGATATTGGTATAGTATATAGTATATTATAATTATTAAATATATTTAATTGTTTAACTAAATTGTAGGTGTTTTATGAAAAAAGTTAGCGGAGATTTCTGGCTCATTCTCCTAAATCCACTCCTTAATGTTCCTAAGCAATATGGAGAACCATGTGTATGTGGTGTTGAGTAAAATGATTGGGGGTAATGCTTGGTGTGTCCATGTTGAATGCAAACCTGTTGAGGCGCTTTGTTAACGTACTGTGAAAACAGTAATGGTACATCATTGTGAGGAGGAGAGTAGGACCTCCTATTGTTCTTATTCCTCTCAGAGCAAATGTCTACTGCCTAAAGGGAACCAAACCACAGTCAGACAGACAACCTGTTTGTATCTAGGTTGCAATACATTATAAAACGTAGCTATCCATCCTCTTAACAACATCAATGTAGAATTGACTTTTGTCGACTGAATTCAGTACTACTACAAAATGTTCCCTCACTGGTAAAACATTTAGCCCCCTTTTTAAACAATGTCGTTTTTTAAAATGCAATATTTTCATTGTTTCGTTGTTATAGCTTGTGGATGTATTTATTGATCATTTTATGTTTAAAAAAAATATATATATTTTTTTTTTTTTTTTTTTTAGTAACAGTGAGCACCAAAAGTATTGGGACAGTGACAAATGTTTTGTTGTTTTGGCTCTGTACTCCAGCACTTTGGATTTTAATTATTCAATGACAGTGAGGTTAAAGTGCAGACTGTCATCTTTAATTTGAGGGTATTTTCCTCCATATCGTGTGAACCGTTTAGAAATTACAGTACTTTTTGTACATAGTCCCCCCATTTAAAGTAGTAAAAAATAATTGGTCCCATATTCATAGCACACAATGACTACATCAAGCTTGTGACTACAAATTTGTTGGATGCATTTGTTGGTTTTGGTTGTATTTCAGATCATTTCAGTCCCAATAGAATTGAATGGTAAATAATGTATTGTATTTTATTGTAAATAAGAATATAATATGTTTCTAAACACTTCTACATTCATGTGGATGTTACCATGCTTATGGGATAATCCTGAATGAATCGTGAATAATGATGAGTGAGAAAGTTAGACACACATAATACCCCCAAGACATGCTATTCTCTCACCATTAGAATAACAGGGGAGGTTCGCATTTTTTGGGGGGTATGATATTTGTGTTTAACTTTCCCATTCATCATTATTCACGATTCATTCAGGATTAGCCATAATCATGGTAGCATCCACATTAATGTAGAAGTGTTAAGAAACATATTGTATTCTTATTTTACAAGTCATTGTATTATTTCAAATCCAAAGTGCTGGAGTGCAGAGCCAAAACAACAACACATTTGTCACGGCCCCAATATCTTTGAAGCTCACTGTATAATAGCAGTCAGCACAAAAATAGGAAATCATAAAGGGGAAATAGACTTTCTTCTGTGTCCCCTATACTTCAGCCATTCCAGGAGATGTTTCCACACTTTTATATCTGGATTGTGAGAGATGATGTATGCCAGTCTTTTCTCTGCCGCTGATATTGTTTTCTATATACACACACGGTACATTGCCTCGTGTGCAGTTACTGTATGTCCCAGGTATCCTCACAAAAAGGGTGTTTGTTCTCTGTGTAAAGTTACTGCTGGAGTCATTGTGCTTCTGCCTTATGGGAGGCTACGAAACTAGTAGCCTGGTCCCAGATCTGTGTGTGCTTTTGCCTTCTCCATTGTCATTGTCAAACCAATTTCCAAGCCGTTGACAAGAGAGCAGAAACAGACTGGCACCCAGGCTACAGAACTGGGGCCAACAAAATAAAAATACAACTATCTGTACAAACATACTGCTTTTTTATGTGTCTTTGTTCTTATTGTTGTCATCTTGTGAAGTCCTGGAAATTGAAGTGACACTTCAATAGTAACATTACTTATAGGAAATGTATCTAATCTGCCCATACAAATGAATGTAAAGGGTTCATGTAAAGAGTTATGTAAAGAAAAACATATTCAAACTGATGAGGTTAACGGATTCCCTGAACCTGAATGCACAATACATATTAAAAAACATATTTAAAAACCCTGCCCTTGTAACCCCTTGTCTACCCCCCTTCCTGTCACGGTAATGTCCTAAGAAAAGAGTCTGAGATTAGTGTGTTGGATTAAAGCATCACTCATCTTCAGAGTTTATATTACAGCCCAGAAGAAGATTGGAAGAATGGCCAAAGATGATATGGACTTTGCCAGATCTCCACCAGATTAAAATTATTCTGCAACAAAAAAAAGTAATCAGGGCCAAGATGACAGATATCAGTAAAGTCAAGGGGATTAAATTTAATAAAGCCACAAATTAAAAGAAGATAGATATTTTTAATTATTTCAGAGAAGAAGGGCGAACAACAAATCCTTCTTAGAAAATTGACAAAAACAAGATTTAGACCTAGTGTTGTGGGAATAAGGTGATTCAAAACAAAAAAACAAGATTTAGACCTAGTGTTGTGGAAATAAGGTGATTCAAAACAAAAAAACAAGATTTAGACCTAGTGTTGTGGGAATAAGGTGATTCAAAACAAAAAAACAAGATTTAGACCTAGTGTTGTGGGAATAAGGTGATTCAAAACAAAAAAACAAGATTTAGACCTAGTGTTGTGGGAATAAGGTGATTCAAAACAAAAAACAAGATTTAGACCTAGTGTTGTGGGAATAAGGTGATTCAAAACAAAAAACAAGATTTAGACCTAGTGTTGTGGGAATAAGGTGATTCAAAACAAAAAACAAGCAAATCATGTGTCTTACTCGAGAACAAGCCTATGGTTTGGATGAAGGGTGAAAACATATTTTGTCATTGCAGGGAATTGAGAGTAGAAATTAGTTGGACAAAATATGTCAAATGTCTGAATATGGGAAAGGTGTATTATCTGTGAAAATCATCAGGTAATAATTGTGTGTGTAGAAAAAAAGAGATGCATTGTTTTCAATTGCAGTCTTGTCAGAGTCCCTTCTAATGTGTCCTGCGCAACTTGTGACCACTGTAGGGGGGGGGAAGACATGTACGTGTTCCTTGGAGTCTTTTGCACAATCAAAATGTTAAAGGTTATTTCCGATTGAGCAGACCAGTGGCAACCCGTCATTCAGGGCATGTTATTTTGTTATTTTGGCATTAATACGTGTCCCATTTCAGATTGCAAACAATGTAAAACACACAATCATTGAGTTAGTAAAGCCGCATACAAACATGGTCTCTTTTTTGCTTTCGTGAGAAAGGCAGCTCCAAAATGCAGGTGTTTCAGCCTAGCTCAGTGCTTTCTGTAGTTGTGGGGCAGCCAGCGGAAAATACGGAACGTACTGTAGGGGTTGGTAATGTTCTCTAGTTGTGCTACGATTGGCTCAGTGTTCTGTCACTCATGGGGACACAACATCACCGCAAAATCTCGGGTGCTGACATAGAGTTACATTAGAAGTGCCCATCCAAGAAGATTCAAGGTTATTGGCCACAGATAAAATGATGGCAAATCACGTTACATCTACCGTAGGTTTGATTGGACTGATTATGTAAACATCATACTTTCAAAATCTTAGCTAGACAAGCAGGCATCTTCATGAATCATGTCAAAAATCTACTGGAAAATCCTTGTCATATGAAGAGAAATTTTAGATAAAATGTATCATTGCTCATTGGCCTTTGGACACAAATTGTGGTCCAAGTCTGGGTTTAAGGGTTTCTTTTCCAAGCTTAAAAGGATAAACATTCAACACCATGGGCCAGAAAAGGTTGAATACATTGGCCATGCTGTCAATCCAGCATGAATTCTGCAGCATTCAAAACATCTGGAAACTCGGAACTGGGAAATCTCAGACTTTATTAAGACAGCTCCAACTGCGAAAATACGTTTTGAACGGTCATCCAACTCGGAATTCCAAGTCGGGAACTCGGGCCTCTTTCTAGAGCTCTGAGCTGAAGATCACTGACGTCATGATTCCACCTTTTTTTTCAGTTGTCAGTTTTTCAGTTCGGTTTTTCAGTTGTCTTGAAAGCACTGTAAATCCAGTGAATGCCAGACTTTGATGACAAAAATGGTCCACAAGTACCGCCGCACCACCTTCCTGTTCAAGTGAGCACAGCACAACAAGGTGAGTTCAAAAATGTATTGTATGCTGCTGCATAAATGATGTAATTTGCCAGGGAGATATGTATATTGTAGCTAAGAAAGTAATACTAAGTGTATGTTGTCCAGTAAGCTGTTAGTAGCTCATGTGCCTCACCTTAATCATTTGGCCCCTTTCACCCTCATAACTTAGCCTACTGTTCTGACATGATGGTACACATGTTGCCGATAGCCTGTTTTAGAGAAATGTAATATTGTAAGAACTTTCATTGTCTTCTTATGCCCCTTTTATCCTACGGTTCTGATTTGGTGTACAGGGAAAACACTGTCATAACGGCCCATGTTCTGAATTCTGTCTGAACAAATAGTTCGATGTACTACGTCCGTCCAAGCACGCTCATCATTCAATCAATCAAATGTAAAATAAATAAATAAAATAATAATCAGTGGTTGTAGATGGTGCAACAGGTCAGTACCTCAGGAGTAAACGTCAGTTGCCTTTTTATAGCCGAGCATTCAGAAGTCGAGACATCAAGTGCGGTAGAGAGAGAGAGAGAGAGTCAAAAACAGCAGGTCCGGGACAAGGTAGCACGTCTGGTGAACAGGTCAGGGTTCCCCAGCCACAGGCAGAACAGTTGAAACTGGAGCAGTAGCACAACCAGGTTGACTGGGGACAGCTAGGAGTCATCAGGCCAGGAGTCATGAGGCATGAACCTAGGGCTCAGGTAGACTATTGCAGCATAGATGTTGGAGACTGAGACAGGGGTGGGTAGGGGGACATCAACACTATGAAATAATACATATGGAATCATGTAGTAACCAAAAAAGTGTGAAACAAATCAAAATAGATTTTAGATTCTTCAAAGTAACTACCCTTTGCCTTGATAACAGCTTTTGCTTGGTAAGCAACTCCATTGTATATTTGGCCTTGTATTTTAGGTTGTTGTCCTACTGAAAGGTCAATTTGTGTCCCAGTGTCTGATGTAAAGCACACTGAAACAGGATTCCCCCCAGGATTTTGCCTATGCTTAGCTCTATTCTGTTTCTTTTTCTCCTAAAAAATACTCCCTAGTCCTTGCTGATGACAAGCATGTCCATAACATGATGCAGCCTCCACCATGCTTGAAAATATGAATAGTGGTACTCAGTGATGTGTTGGGTTGGGTTTGCCCCAAACGTTATGCTTTGTATTCGGGACATCAAGTTAATTTCTTTGCCACATTTTTTGCAGTTTTATTGCAAACAGGATGCATAATTTGTAATATTTTTATTCTACATTTACATTACATTTAAGTCATTTAGCAGACGCTCTTATCCAGAGCGACTTACAAATTGGTGCTTTCACCTTATGACATCCAGTGGAACAGCCACTTTACAATAGTGCATCTAGGTCTTTTAAGGGGGGGGGGGGGGAGAAGGATTACTTTATCCTATCCTAGGTATTCTGTACAAAGCTTCCTTCTTTTCACTCTATAATTGCGTTAATTATTGTGGAGTAACTACAATGTTGATTATCCATCCTCAATTTTCTCCTATCACAACCACTAAACTCTGTAACTGTTTTAAAGTCACCATTGGCCTCATGGTGAAATCCCTGAGCAGTTTCCTTCCTCTCCAGCAACTGAGTTGGGAAGGATGCCTGTATCTTTGTATGGACTGGATGTATTAAAACACCATCCAAAGTGTAATTAATAACTTTATCATGCTCAAAGGGATATTCAATGTCTGCTTTTATTTTTCCCCATCTAACAACAGGTGCGATTCTTTGCGAGGCATTGGAAAACCTACCTGGTCTTTGTGTTTGAACCAGCGTTTAAAATTCATGGCTCGACTGAAGGACCTTACAGATAATTGTATATGTGGGGTACAGAGATGAGGTAGTCATTAAAAAATGATGTTAAACACTATTATTTTACACAGAGTGAGTCCATGCAACTTATAATATGACTTGTTAAGCACATTTTTACTCCTGAACTTATTTAGGCTTGCCATAACAAAGGGTTTGAATACTTATTGACTCAAGACAGTTAAGCTTTTCATTTTTTTATTAATTTGCAAAAAAGTCTAAAAACATAATTCCACTTTGACGTTATGGGGTATTGTGTTTAGGCCAGAGACACAAAATCTAAATTTAATCCATTTTAAATTCAGGCTGTAACACAACAAAATGTGGAAAAAGTCAAGGGGTGTGAATACTTTCTGAATGTACTGTAGTATGTGAAATTTTAAAAAATATAGCATGCTTTAAATGCTAGGATGTCATACTCATTTCGGCTTTTCAACTAGTAGAATTCGCTGCACAGTATTGAGAAAAATAATCGTATTTCGAGGCCCAGGTGTGTCTGGCCCAATACAAAATGGACCACTAAACCCCACACCCTATGCACTTGTGGAGATATGAGAGAGTTTGATTGGTATAAGTAATATGGCAAAAACTCACCTAATCAAAGGACAAGATGGAGCTATTTACCATATTAATTATTAACAGATCTCCACAAGTGCATAGGGTGTAGGGTCCAGGGCAGTGGTGGAAAAAGTACCCAACTGTCATACTTGAGTAAAAGTAAAGTAACCTTAATAGAAATTATTAAAGTAAAAGTAAAAGTTTCCCAGTAAAAAAGTCTAAAAGTATTTGGTTTAAAATATACTTAAGTATCAAAAGTAAATGTAATTGCTAAAATATACTTAAGTATCAAAAGTTAAATAAAAAATATAAATAATTTCAAATTCCTTATATTAAGCAAACCAGATGGCACCATTTCTTGTTTTTAAAATTTACGGAAAGCCAACACTCAGACATAATTTACAAACGAAACATGCGTGTTTAGTGTGTCCACCAGATCAGAGGCAGTAGGGATGACCAGGGATGTTTGGTTGATAAGTGCGTGAATTTGACTATTTTCCTGTCCTGCTAAGCATTCAAAAGTGTACTTTTGGGTGTCAAAGAAAATGCATGGAGTAAGAAGTACATTATTTTAAAAAGTACTCAAAAATATGAATAGTAAAGTACAGATACCCCAAAAAAACGACTTATGTAGTTCTTTAAATTATTTTTACTTAATTAAGTACTTTACACAACTGGTCTAGGGGTCAATTTGGGATTAGGACACTGACAGCTGATAATCAACTGAGGGCAAGTGCTGTACCCAAATTAACAAATGGCTGGAATCAACACAATTGCACATCAGATGATGCATTCTCAGTACGATGAGCCTACGATTAGTACACAGTGTGCAGTTTAAGTAAGTAGTAGGTAAGACAGATTTTGGAGACGGTCATTGCCTTTAAATTTCAACACTATAACGCTGAACTTCAAAGAAACAGATTGAATCCAGCCCTCAGCTTTATAATCGCTAGAACCGTTCAAAAGCTAGAGCCAAATTCAGATGAAGAAAACAGAAACCCCTCTGTTTGTCACAACTGGAGACGGTCACAACCGCTAAATAGTGCACATCGGAGGTTACTCACCAGCCGAGGAGGGCCTTGAGTGGAGGAGAAGGGCAAGATAAGAGAGAAATTATGTGTTATTAAATTCAATTATGCAAGACCCCTGATGATGTGAGGCCCCAGGCAATTGCCTGAGTTGCCTAATGGTAAGTCCGTCACTGCTGCTATATAGGCCTATGACTTATCATGAGGTATCTCATATACCTAATCCTTATACTGTAATAAGCCATGTGTACAGTTTCATTTTAGCCATAGGCCTACACAAACATATTCTGAGATTCATCCAGAATGTGAATAAGAAATTCTAAAGTCCAGGGGCTTGATTCAGGCCTAGGAAATGTAGGCCTTTCCTACGCATGCATTTCCTACACACTACTTAGTAGTTGGTATTCAGACTTACCTTATGCAGGTGCATAAAGAGCTTTGCAGGCTGATTCCCTTGCGAGCACTGAATACATTTAATTCAACTGCTGAAAACCTCCCACTTCCTGGCCAACAAATGTTCTTGTGGAGATTTCATTCAATAGGGTTTCCTACTAAATGCACAATACCAGGTGTATGTCTGTATTTTGAAAGTTATATATCTTGAAAAGTCGATTTATATCTCAACAATGGACTAATCAAACAAACAATAAAACATAGTTTTCCTTTAAGATGCTTTTGGGAATCCTGTCCCTGAATATTAGGGATCAATTACAGAAAGAATGTCAACACAGCATATTCATCTCCTTTTCAGCACCAAGTGGTTGATTTAAAAATAATCTGATTTTACAAAAAAAATGAAGCAGGTTTGGAGAGCCTTTATGCACAAAATATATTGATGAATCAAAAATAAAGTGGTTTGATTCATCCTGAAAGTTGCCATATTCAATTGTTCAATCAATTGTTCAATCAATCAACAGTGTGCAATAGGCTACATGTCCAAAATTATTGCACAACTTGTAATATTAGCCTAATACGATCAACTATTGCTAGCGATCCTTGAGGAACAACCACACAAAGGTGGCAGACGAAAAAAAGGTCAACTAAGGATGGAATGGAATGGTGCAAAATGTAAGGAAACCAGTACTAGTCAGTGACAAGTGTGTGTGGGTATAACTGACAGGGGTTACAGACAGTGGCTAATATTTCACATGATGCCAATTGTAAAATAAAAAATACAGTGAAAAGTCCGGGCATATAATTAAAACATTCTAGAAATCATAAATCAACTTGGTAGGTTTGTTGGTATACTGTCATTTGCGCATGGCTACGGGCTATAGCCTGGGTCTCCAAATTTCACCCCAAATGATAAGGCCAGCATTTCATAATCTTCACTGTGGAAAAAGTGAAATGCTGATATGCTTCAGTTTGCTTCCATATGACTGGTTCAACATAAGTCTCCATGGATCATAAGGAACAATCACCTAAAACAATTGCTATGTGTATTTACAACCACCTTCTCAAAAACGGATTGCTAATTTACCTAGCTCTCATCAATAGCTTTTATCCATGTATAAATTACAGTGCATGGAGAATGCTGTTATTTCTATCGGGATAAAATAAAGCAGATGCTTTTCCCACTTGGAATCGACAGGTTCACTCGACCTTATTCATGGTTTCCTCACGCGTAAAGTTGGTAGAATTACAATATATGGAAATTAGGTCAAGGTCAGAATACAGTGTATCTTTAGACACACATCTACCGCCGCGTCAATTGCTTTGATCTCGACCCTCGACGAATAGTGTGGGTGAATAGCATGTTTTTCTCGTGCTTAAATTCAAAGTCAGAATACGCGTAGAGAGAAAAGTGCATAAAATGGGAATTACGTTCCATTTACGCGCGCTTAACTCGGGTCGGAATGGTCCTCTCTGATTCCTTTTCATATCAAGTGCTTGGGGATAATATGAGGAATGAAGAGCTGCGGCATTGAGCAAATGAAAGACTTCTCATCCCTGCATTCATTGTGGTTAAACTCAAAACACTATTTCTCCAGATCATTCTTGTCAGGGGGCGTAGGGCACAGTCAGACAAACGAGAGAGGCCCTACGCGGTAATGTTCTTCCTGAGACTGCGTATCTGACCTAATTGTGAGAGCGTACGCTTTGTTTCTTTAGAGGCCCACCACGTCCGTTCCCTGATATAGGAATAACCGACAGCAAAGGCCAAAACGTTGTAACTCAGCATCCAATCTAACACGTGAGGGCCCTCGGGATATTATACATTTAATCAGTACATAAATCCAGCCGCAATGCAACAATTGTGCGAGGGAGAGGACACCGAGACGTATTAATAGGCCTGGAGATTTACGCCGGCACGATCTCAGCTGCTTTGGTTTTTAAGCTTCAATCAGGTTAGGAAATTGAAATGATAACGGTATCCAAATGAAAGATTCGCAATTGACCATCACAGCAAGAACTGGCCCAAGTCTCAACACTGGAGCACATGCAGTGGGGTGTCCTCCAATAACAGGGATAGGGATGACTGTTGAGGCGCCCATATCAGAGCCAGCAGGCTCCCTCAGACACGACATCACAGGATAATAACAACAAGAACATTGACATTTGAGAAAGATAACAACCTTAATAAAAACATTGGACTAACAAATCAATTGATCTTCCCACTATATTCTAAGCAAGCAATGTGTTATATATTCCTACAAAAATATATTTTCTAGTCTGCTGCAATCAAATGTTTGTTCAGAACAGCTTGTATTTTAAGGGAGGATGGGCCTATTTTTGCTTGTTGTTTTGAGTGTCAGAAGTGTTGGAATTGCCTGTTATTTAACAGAGCAGGTAGATGTCAGATCCGTTTAATAAAGGCCCTGCCAAAGCCTCTTATGTTTTCCTGCCCCTCCACAACCTTCTTATCTCAGCCTTAAGAAGGGAAAACAACCCAACTGATTAATTTTAGATCTTTTTTCCATGAAAAGAGTAGCTTACAGTTTAAAGCAATCTCACACAATGTTCAGTCAAGACATCAGGCCAGTGTATTAGAGAGAGAGATGTTCTTGCTGTCTGATCATACAGTAAGCGCATATGCGGATCAACAGTATCACAATCAGGAACTGGGGCTGCCAATTCCACTATTGTTAGGGATTTAACTCCTCGATAGACACATTGTATTTTCCATATTTTTATTTTATTTTTTTATTTCACCTTTATTTAACCAGGTAGGCTAGTTGAGAACAAGTTCTCATTTGCAACTGCGACCTGGCCAAGATAAAGCATAGCAGTGTGAACAGACAACACAGAGTTACACATGGAGTAAACAATTAACAAGTCAATAACACAGTAGAAAAAAAATGGGCAGTCTATATACAATGTGTGCAAAAGGCATGAGGAGGTAGGCGAATAATACAATTTTGCAGATTAACACTAGGGTGATAAATGATCAGATGGTCATGTACAGGTAGAGATATTGGTGTGCAAAAGAGCAGAAAAGTAAATAAATAAATAAAAAAAACAGTAAAAAAACAGTATGGGAATGAGGTAGGTGAAAATGGGTGGGCTATTTACCAATAGACTATGTACAGCTGCAGCGATCGGTTAGCTGCTCGGATAGCTGATGTTTGAAGTTGGTGAGGGAGATAAAAGTCTCAACTTCAGCGATTTTTGCAGTTCGTTCCAGTCACAGGCAGCAGAGTACTGGAACGAAAGGCGGCCAAATGAGGTGTTGGCTTTAGGGATGATCAGTGAGATACACCTGCTGGAGCGTGTGCTACGGATGGGTGTTGCCATCGTGACCAGTGAACTGAGATAAGGCGGAGCTTTACCTAGCATGGACTTGTAGATGACCTGTAGCCAGTGGGTCTGGCGACGAATATGTAGCGAGGGCCAGCCGACTAGAGCATACAAGTCGCAGTGGTGGGTGGTATAAGGTGCTTTGGTGACAAAACGGATGGCACTGTGATAGACTGCATCCAGTTTGCTGAGTAGAGTGTTGGAAGCCATTTTGTAGATGACATCGCCGAAATCGAGGATCGGTAGGATAGTCAGTTTTACTAGGGTAAGCTTGGCGGCGTGAGTGAAGGAGGCTTTGTTGCGGAATAGAAAGCCGACTCTTGATTTGATTTTCGATTGGAGATGTTTGATGTGAGTCTGGAAGGAGAGTTTGCAGTCTAGCCAGACACCTAGGTACTTATAGATGTCCACATATTCAAGGTCGGAACCATCCAGGGTGGTGATGCTAGTCGGGCATGCGGGTGCAGGCAGCGATCGGTTGAAAAGCATGCATTTGGTTTTACTCGCGTTTAAGAGCAGTTGGAGGCCACGGAAGGAGTGCTGTATGGCATTGAAGCTCGTTTGGAGGTTAGATAGCACAGTGTCCAATGACGGGCCGAAAGTATATAGAATGGTGTCGTCTGCGTAGAGGTGGATCAGGGAATCGCCCGCAGCAAGAGCAACATCATTGATATATACAGAGAAAAGAGTCGGCCCGAGAATTGAACCCTGTGGCACCCCCATAGAGACTGCCAGAGGACCGGACAGCATGCCCTCCGATTTGACACACTGAACTCTGTCTGCAAAGTAATTGGTGAACCAGGCAAGGCAGTCATCCGAGAAACCGAGGCTATTGAGTCTGCCGATAAGAATATGGTGATTGACAGAGTCGAAAGCCTTGGCGAGGTCGATGAAGACGGCTGCACAGTACTGTCTTTTATCGATGGCGGTTATGATATCGTTTAGTACCTTGAGCGTGGCTGAGGTGCACCCGTGACCGGTATCTCTTTTTAGCAAATATTTTGTATATATAATAGTATTTCACAATATTCTTCCAATGGTCAGAAGTGGTATAGAGAAACTCTTGAATTTGGATGATGAAGAAACAGAAGGAAAAGAAAAGCTAGTACTTTTAAACATACACAGTGATGCCCTGAATCCATGACAACCTTCAATGCCCTTCAGAAAATGCATCAAATTCCAATTCTCAACTCATTCCAATACACCTGTCCATATAGCCCACAGTCCAAAATGCTAATGCAGAAAATCCCTCATGCAACGCTGCTCTGATGTCCTCTTCTGTGCTGGTGAATTACCTGGGGAAGCCTGGACTGACCTGAGTCAGGCTTGGGTATCCTAGGTCTGCATGGCTCTACTGGACTCAGAGCAGGCCCAGAGGGGACTCTCCCTTCAACCTGCTGTCAATCACTTTAATTTTGGCAGACACATGGGGTCTGTGCAGAGTGGGCGGCAGCCAGCAGGGCAAACCAAGGCCTCTCAGGTGGCCATACATGCTCTGTTCTCTCAGGCTTCCTCACCATTGTCCTGCTCTGCCATTCACTCCTCTGCTCTAAGCATCAAAGGCAAGGCTGCCCCGTGCTTTGAAAAGCTATGGGCCATTCATTACTAACAGTATGGAGAACCTCCTGCACTTGGATAAGGGGTCAGAAAAATAGATGGATGGGGGGGAGTTGGAGGAGAGTAAAAGTGGCACCAATGACAAATGTTTCAAAGAGATTGACAATTTAAAAAGGTGGGGGGAGAGAAACGTGCTAAAATGAGAAACATGCTTAAATTGTATTTAATATAGGACATGCTGAATGTGTGTGTGTGTGTGTGTGTGTGTGTGTGTGTGTGTGTGTGTGTGTGTGTGTGTGTGTGTGTGTGTGTGTGTGTGTGTGTGTGTGTGTGTGTGTGTGTGCTTGCTTGTGTTGGTGTTCTGTAGGTGAAGAGAGGCAAACAGACAGAGTGCATGGTGGTTGGTGTTGAGGGGCAGGTGAGGGGCAGGAGATCTGACAGACTAGAGGAACTCAGGAGGCCTTCAGGACACAAACACTGGCTGACAAAAAGACTCACTCAGGAATACATTAAAAAAGCAATTTCTGCAGTCCATAGCAGGAACGCTCCATTGCTTTGACAGAAAATGTTTTCCTCTTAGTAGGCATTTTATCCACAAACTTTTCTCAAGACACTTGATTTTCCTCTGAGCACTTTTATATAAAACAGCAAAGCACATATAGACTATGCTTTGATGCGTCTTAAGACATATTTGTGAAGACATCTTGTGACAACTTAAGACAGGTCTGGGAAAATATATCTCCTAAAGTCTTAAGATGTCTTTAAAAATCTCTTTGTCTCAAAATGTCAGTAGACTTTATTTCTTAAATTACAAAATCTCAAGATAGAGATGGCTGGTATGCTGATTACATTTTACTTTCCACGAGTTTGAACAGTGGTTCAAAAGAATGTGGCCCATCCCAGCCTATGACCCTTTGGCATGGCCAAATATCATACTCAAAATCGAAGTAGTCCTTTGAGATTTAACACGTCATAACCACATGAGACCACAGTACATTCTGTTAGGTGACATGCTGGTCCTGTGATTCTCTGATGTAACACATCTGTAAACATAGCTCTAATGAAGCGATGTGCACAAGTTCACTGAACACTAGTGCTTCCCTGTGGTCACACATTCACATTCCATTTCCTCACATTAAGACGGTGGTAGAAGTTGTCATCCTCTGTGTGACCACTAATGGAGAGTGTGAGGACCACTGTTGGTCGGTCGGTAGGCCTAACAGGAGATTTACAGCCTGTGTAAAGCCTGTGTTTTAGCCATTGACAAACTCATTTGTTGGGGTTTTGAAATAATACTGCCTGATGCTATTTATGATTCTGTCAAAATTGGTAAGCATAGGCCTAATGGTGAGAGGGGCTCAGGCTAACCAGTCCTGGGATCTTACCTAACTGGAAATGTCTCATGTCCAGGTTTAGGGTTTAGCCTCAACCCTAACACTAGCTTCATGTCCATATCCCAGCTCAATCCTAAACCTAACCCTAACCCTAGATTGGCAATACATTGCATTTACAGCTGAAAACCTAATCCTAACCCTAATCCACGTGTCAATCTCATTCCACGGAGAGTGGAGTGTCTGTGGGTTTTCGCTCCTCCCTTGTATTTGATTGATGAATTAAGGTCATTGATTAGTAACAAACTCCCCTCACCTGGTTGTCTAGGTCGGAAAGGAAAAAACTAAAATCTGCAGACCCTTGGCCCTCTGTGGAATAAATTTGACACCACTGCCCTAACCCATACCTTAATACCCTAACCATAGATTGATAATACATTACACTTACAGCTGAAACCTTAGCTTCCTGTCCACATCCTAGCTCAACCCTAACCCTAGCTCAACCCTAACTGGTTATATATCGTACTTTATTCCACACAAGGGTTTATTGCCGTTAGCCGGTATCCCGAGATTTCCCAACCAAGATCCTTGCCATTTCCCAAGAAAAATAGCATATGGGTACCATGGACCAATAATATACCATTTCTATGCCACAATTTTGCAAAAACTACAAAATATGCACGTGGGAATCTGCATGAAACAGACATATCAACTATCTGGCTTAATCCGTAGCCTACATTAGACCAGTTATCACACCACTAGCAGCCTATCATTTACTCAACATAAAGTCTCCAATAGACTTCATAGGCTACTTGCATGGCTTCTATAAATTCAATTACTATCTGTAGACTACACACAACCTCAACGCAGTTTCAGTATAGACAATCTCCATCACACATTCACTAACCTCTAAACTATAGCTGTGTGGCTCAACATATCTGTGGCTGGCTACTCACTGTTAACAAAACGACTGATTGCTTGGTGCCCTTCAGTTATACATTCATTAGTTGTTTCATTTATTCATTCCTTCAATGCACCGTTCCCTTTCCTCTGAATAAGAAACAAAGTAGGCTATGGACTGGCCTCCAAATGTAGATACTTTAACATCTTCTTTACAACTCTCTCCCATCACACACTACACACACCGTTGTCCGCAATGTTGTTTACATTTGTGTTAAAAAGGTGTGCTAAGTGCCATTACAGCCAAACAGCATAGAGTTAGATATTAATGTGACACAGGTCATCATATTATAATGTTTTATCACACCTGTAGGTCACTAGATGGGCACTGGTACAGTAGTTAGATCCAGGAGGGAGATAGGGAAGATAGGGAGGGAGCACCTTCCAGGGATGGAGAGGGGGTGGGTGGGTGAGGGTGGGGGGGGGGTAGTACAACCCTGCGAGGGAAGGAGTTGGGGGGGGTTCTAATTATCTTTAAGTTTTTATTTTCCTTTTTCTTTCTCCTTTTTGTATACATAGCGGATTATTATATATTAAATGACAGAAATGCTCATATCTTTGTGTCACTGTGCCTAAAAAATGTATTTTCCTTTCCTTTTATTTGCATATAAGCAATGTATAAATGCTGATCATTCTAAGGGGAAAACCCCTCAAAAGCTTGTGTTATTGTAACATTGTATACAGTACAATGGCGGTCGGTGACGTTCATGATGAGGGAGTCAGGTTTTTTTTCATGAGCATGGCCTTATTTCTATTACAGCATATTGGATAACTGTCATTCATATTCCATTCACCCAGTTCAGTGTAACATCGATAGATTTAGGTTACTACATGATATTCGAATTTTCCCTATGCCCATCATGAGGTTGCTACAACATAGCCTATGAATGAAAGTTTACAACGTAGGTGCACACAGGTCGAGAGAAAATGTTGACGTGACAGACAGTGACACATGGACAGACAGTGACACATTCAATATCGCCTTGCACACTCTTTCCTGCATCTAGGTGATCTAGGGTTAATCGTTAGTCCAACAGTTGCAAACGAGAGTTTCTATAGGACAAATTCAGGTATGTTTATCTCAGTTCCATTCCGTTTGCTTCCGTTTAAGAAACTTTATTTAACAGAATCGGCGGAATGAATACACCCCTGATTAAGCGTAAACACAGTTCACTTTCATAGCAGCCACGTTGTATTCCATCTCGCATCTATGCACTCTTCTCCTCTCACCTTTTCCCTTTGTTGGTGGACTTCAATGCTCAACAAATCATCTGAAAAAAACTTTCCAAGCCAAACCATATCAATACCACTACACACAGCTTTCATCGCTGTCACCATATTGGCTAAAGCAGTGGTTCCCAAACATTTTATAGTCCCGTACCCCTTCAAACATTCAACCCCTCTAGCACCAGGGTCAGCACACTCTCAAATGTGTTTTTTTTGCCATCATTGTGCCACACACACACTATACAATACATTTATTAAATATAAGAATGAGTGTGAGTTTTTGTCACAACCCCGGCTCGTGGGAAGTGACAAAGAGCTCTTATAGGACCAGGGCACAAATAATACTATCATAATAATCAATAATTGTGTTCTTTATTTAACCATCTTAAATATAAAACCTTATTTGCTCATAAATAACTCACCACAGGTTAATGAGAAGGGTGTGCCTGAAAGGATGCACATAATTCTGCAATGTTGGGTTGTATTGGAGAGAGTCTCAGTCTTAAATAATTTTCCACACAGTCTGTGCCTGTATTTAGTGTTCATGCTAGTGAGAGCCAAGAATCCACTCTCACATAGGTACATGGTTGCAAAGGGCATCAGTGTCTTAACAGCGCTATTTGCCAAGGCAGGATACTCGGAGCGCAGCCCAATCCGGAAATCTGGCAGTGGCTTCTGATTAAATTCAATTTTTACAGAACCGCTTCTTGCAATTTCGATGAGGCTCTCTTGTTCGATATTGTTAAGTGGACTGGAGGCAGGGCATGAAAGGGATCCAGTTGTTTGTGTCATCCGTTTCGGGAAAGTACCCAACTCACTCAGGTGCTTCGCTATATCACAATTGACATTGTCCGTAAACCTTGAGTTCATTTGCACACCAAAATATCATACAATGAAAGACCTGTGTGTTGTCCTTGTTAATGCAAACAGAGAAGAGCTCCAACTTCTTAATCATAGCCTCAATTTTGTCCCGCACACTGAATATTGTTGCGGAGAGTCCCTGTAATCCTAGATTCAGATCATTCATGTGAGAAAAAACATCACCCAGATAGGCCAGTCGTTGGAGTAACTCATCATTATGCAAGCGGTCAGACAAGTGAAAATTATGATCAGTAAAGATAACTTTAAGCTCGTCTCTCACTTCAAAACAACGTGTCAATACTTTGCCCCTTGATAACCAGCGCACTTCTGTATCTTGTAAAAGCGTTACATGGTCGCTGCCCATATCATTGCATAGTGCAGAAAATACATGAGAGTTCAGGGGCCTTGCTTTAACAAAGTTAACCATTTCCACTGTAGCTTCCGAAACATCTTTCAAGCTGTCAGGCATTCCCATGGCAGCAAGAGCCTCTTGGTGGATGCTGCAGTGTACCCAAGTAGCATCGGGAGCAACTGCTTGCACGCTCGTTACCACTCCACTATGTTTCCCTGTCATGGCTTTTGCTCCATCAGTATAGATACCAACACATCTTGACCATCAATGTCCAATTGATGTCACAAAGCTGTCCAGTACTTTAAAAAGATCCTCTCCTGTTGTCCTGGTTTCCAGAAGAGGATGTCTTCCTTAATTGACCCCCCATAAACGTAACGGACATATGACGGGAGCTGTGCCAGGCCCGCCACATCTGTTGACTTATCCAGCTGTAACGCATAGAATTCACTGGCTTGTATGCGAAGCAGAAATTTATTCAACACATCCTGCCATGTAACTGACGCGTCGTGAAACAGTATCATTTGATAAAGGCATTGTCTCTATAGATTTGTTGGCCTTTTCCCCCAGCACTGGCCCAGCCATATCCGCGGCAGTAGGAAGAATTAAGTCCTCCACAATAGTATGGGGCTTGCCTGTCCTAGCCACTCGGTAGCTCACCATATAAGACTCTTCTAGCTCCTTCTTATTAATGGTATCTTTTGCTTCTATACATGTCTTACTACTCAAAGGTCATCTTAATTCTCGCTCAAAAAACTCCTGTGGCTTATTTTTCAAATTCATTTTTGAAGAAATGTATTTGTTCAAAACTGTTAAACTATTGTCTTTCTCTCTTAGTCAACTACTCACCACATGTTATGCACTGCAGTGCTAGCTAGCTGTAGCTTATGCTTTCAGTACTAGATTCATTCTCTGATCCTTTGATTGGGTGGACAACATGTCAGCGCATACTGCAAGTGTTCAGAAGTTGTCATAATTACTGTATAAGCCTATGGAAGGGGTTGAGAATCATGAGCCTCCTAGGTTTTGTATTGAAGTCAATGTACCCAGAGTAGGACTGAAACTAGCTGTCATCCGGCTACACCATGGTGCTACCCTACAGACTGCTGTTGAGGCTACTGTAAACCTTCATTGCAAAACAGTGTGTTTTAATCAATTATTTGGTGACATGAATATATTTAGTATAGTTTCATCAAAAAATGATAACTTTAATGTTTTACAATGATTATTTTTTTAAATATTTTATTTTTCACTGAGGAGCCTCCACTGATTCAGTATAGTCTTGTATGTCATGTTGTAAGTTCTAGTTCAACAACAAGAATCAAATCAAATAAATTGACATATTGTGTTGAATCAATGACATATTGTGGTGGTGAATAAAACCAAAATTAACATAGAACTGTTGTTTCCAATCAAAGAAAATGTAATTAATGTTGTTTTATTGTACTGGAACAAATGACAACAAACTATAATTTAATGAGTTCAATTAAGAAAAAAAGTTAGAACTTTCTGATTGGGCTGAGACTTATCAAGACTTACAAGACTTATCAAAAACCTAAAGGATCCAATGGGATTGTTTTACAATATGGAAAAAAAGTAGCCCAATAGGTTTCCAATAGGATTCTCATAGAGGTGACACAAATTCCTATAGAATTGCGAGCAACTACAGTATAGGATTCAGTAGGAGACATGTTCTCTGGTCACTTGTGGGATCGTGGCCAACTCTTAGCGGCAGGTCGCTCTGGAACCTTCTCGACTTGACTTCCTGCAGAGTCAACAGGACCAAGGCGTTCTCAACACTTTGCCTCCACTGTTTGTCACTGAAACTAAT
Organism: Oncorhynchus nerka; assembly: GCF_034236695.1. Classification (NCBI taxonomy): domain Eukaryota; kingdom Metazoa; phylum Chordata; class Actinopteri; order Salmoniformes; family Salmonidae; genus Oncorhynchus; species Oncorhynchus nerka. The sequence goes on along the minus strand of NC_088410.1, from coordinate 75,724,190 downwards.
AAAAAGATGTGTGGATGTCTGTAAGTTTATGCGTGTGTATAAACTGAAGAGAAAATATAAATGTATTTAATAAGTGAATAGGTTTAACAGCGATTCTGAATGCTGTTTATTACTTTTTGCTTCATTTTCTAATTCAAAATCATGGTTTGAGATAAAGAGTTTATAATGTACACTATAATTGAATTAGGTTTGGAGTGAACCTGGATGCCAAACAGCTAGCAGATGTCATCATACATTTGGCATCATGAGCTTGGCACAGGTGTTTTATTATTGTTGTCATTTTACCACCACCTTACCTTTTTAATATTGCATTATACGTATAATTGTGAACTAATAATCTGTCTACTTTGAATATGAGTAGACTATATCCGGGATAAACTTTGCAGTTACTGATTTTAAAAAATGTATACATTACATACTGTACATTGAATTATATTAGACTTGGAAAACATGATAGTACAAGTCCACCGTTTACTGCCAAATATAGTATAGGTCTAGTGTATCACAGTAATAGATTGGGAAACAATAAACAAACAAATGTGTCATGCAAATGTAGCGTCCCGGACAGCTGCATTGTGTAAGCTACATGTTTGCTTGCCTGCTTTGGAAAGGAGAGACAAGAGCTAGTCCCCTAAGTCGATGCCCGAGCTAATTGCTGAACGTGTTAATGCCGAGTAGTGTGCCGAGGTTACAGCAATAGGATCAATGTTTATTGTGTGGACGAGCCGGTAGTGGGCCTGAATAAACTCAAATTAGAGTTACAACATTTACATATGAGTAGAATTAGTGGGACTCGTTTAAACCCTTCTGCGCTAAAGTTGCAGGTGTGTAACGGGATTGCCCTACATATTCAGGTCTTGGTTACATAGAAATACATACCTTTTTTTCATCAGTAAAGACAGACTGTTGTGAAAATGTATGGCTTATTTTCGTATATTTTCTACATACATTTAATTTATGACAATCATATACAAAAAGAGCAGAGAAACGAACGGAAGTCAGTATCCTAAACACCTGTTTGTCCCTCAGTTTAAACTTTGAAACAAAGTCGACATAAAAGCAGTTTATCTCAGTTCACATTTTCCACATTCACCCATTAAGAAAGACTATGTCAAGGACATGTAAATGAACTTATCCACACTCGATGTCTTTACATTCCTTGTATTAAGGGGAGAAAACTTTAGAATGGCATGGTCTACATAATAAACATCAACAATGCGTTGTCAAACCAATAATAGGCCTAAAGGAAATCATAATGCGCAGTTGTGTGTGTGAACTTGCAAAGTTCTTTAGGAATGTATTTTTGTAGTCATTTGTTGTGAGTCTCAGGTAAAATCGTCTGCAAACAAATGAATTTAATCTGGTCCTTGTGAAAAAAAGAGGAGAGGGCAACTGGTCATTGTAACAAGCACACAAAACTCTGGATTCCAGCAAACTTTTTATACTGGTTTAAAAAGAGCTCTTTTTATTTAAAGGTCTACCTCTGGCCAGGCTAAGTCTTTTCTTCCCCCTTAATCCGTTCTTTTATTTCAGAAAAACACAAAACCAGGTTCCACGCAGTGCTTTAGTAGCTAAAAGTGAAAGAGCAGTTTTTTTCGGGCTGAGCTGAGCTCTGAATCGCTCTGGAAAATTGGTTCTTCTGAATAGGTGGAGGGAAAACGTTTAATAGGATCCGAGGGAGGTTCTGCTATTGCAATCTGCTCTTTAAACAGGTGGAAATTGGACCTTCACAATTATACAAATAGTAAGCATGGAAAAAAACTATTCCAGCTCCAAGGATTAGCAACTCACAATGAAAAGTTTGTCTGGTCAAACCAGGGGACAAAAAATTATTATTGTTAATCAAGTTAAACAACCTCTGAAGGACTGATAAATTGTGAATTTTACTAATTCGAAGCATACAGTACAATCAGAAAATGTGTTATATGATCTTATTCACTACTTAGCCTAATATTTACAGATATTCCAATTCAAAACATGGTAGCCTGAAATAAATCGAATACAATGCGAATGCTAGGCCTTTTTACTAAAACCAGTACTGTTGTCAACAGCAATCAGCAGCAAACAAATGTTACCACAAATAACAATAACATTAGCATAATAACAATAATAATAACATGTAGCCTACAAATAATAACAAACACATTGTTCAAATTAACATGATCAAATGGCCCTCATCTTTTATTTCTTTCGAGAAAGGAATAGACTAAAGCATAGTTATTCGATTAGAGAATGGCTGGTGGTATAAGCAGAGGATTTGAGGATGGAGACATAATAATCATCTGTAATAACTGTCATGTATAATACCACCCCATGGCAGTATATAAGTGGGCGGCGGGAGAAGGGGCAGGGCTGGTGATGGCGTTTCCTTGTCACCCTTGATATGAGCTAGTCCATGTGATGTAGCTAAATGCAAGAGACAGTGATCTCGCGCTGATGAAGACGTCCGCTTCCAAAATGTGACAGAGCAGTCACGCTGCTATCTCCGAATACATCTGTCGTCGCTTTACAAAAAGGTAAACTTCAACATTGACTCAGACGCTAAATTTGCTATCAGATTCTCAGAGGTGCTGAATAGGAATGAACTCACTGCTTTTTGCCCTTTTCTTTTCCTTAACGAGCTCTGTAATGTTCTGTTAATTTTGTGTGTACTAATGAGCATTAATCTGGTACCCCTGGACGCTATTGTTCCAGGGATGCCCATTTGAATGCAAATGTGTGAGATTGTAATACCAATGTGCTTATTAAACTGATGTGCGTCCGGTCTTTTCTGGAATTCAGAAGGCGAGGACAGGACGGCTGGTCGGCTGCTGCTCACACCAAGTTCCGTACACAAAATGTCAAGTTCTCTCCCTTTGGGAACGGCAATGTCTGTCCCACGACTCGATGGCGGTAGGAACGGAGTGTCCGCCGCACCAAAGGCGCTGGCCTTCTCCATTGAACGGATCATGTCCAAGACCTCTGAACCAAAAGTCCGTTTGGATGAGCGGCGAGTAGTGGAGACTTCAGAGGGAATGAAGATGCTGGGTCTCTGTTCACCTATACCGTGCATGATCCCCCTACAACCTTTTAGCTACGATTTACAAGCCAAGGCGCTGATGAATTACTCCGAATTTTGGAAAGCTAATTTCAGAGGAACACTATGCACTTCTGCGGCGATGTGTAAAGCCAACTGTGGGATGTGTGGCAAAATTGACTCGGGGTTGAAGCACTCTTTATTACCGGGGAGGGTGATAAAACCCCAAGTCATCCACCAGGCAGTGGCGATGCCCACCAACGGCTCTCTTTATTATTTCAATTACCTGGACTCTGCTTATCACCAGTCTGAGCTGCTAAGCGGACACTTGTTTTCCTCTGCCATGGCCAACTCACAAGCCCAAGCTTCTCTCAGTGCGCACCAGAAACTGCTACTGCTGGAGAACGCCAAACTCGCAAGCGCTTCCACCGAAAAGTTTCCGACACCTCAGTACCCACACAAGGAGCATCTCCCTGGCCAGCTCGACCAGATAGTGAAGGAGAACCATAGCCTGAGCTCGGAGAAAAATGGAGTGAAAGCGCATAGCAAGCACAACAGCTCCACGGACGGGAAACCCAAAAACTTCACCTGCGAAGTGTGTGGAAAGGTAAAGCATTTAATTCAGTATAACGAATGGCAAAAAAAATAATAACGATGCAATTGTTATTGTTCGTTTTGTTTGTTTATTATTTGCTATGCAAATCACTTACATTTCCTTTAAAAAAAACATGTAGGCCTATAGACAATAACGCAGTATCAGCTATTGTAAATGTTTTGTGCAGTAGATTAGAATAGGCATACCCTATTTACTTGGACATTAAATTGAAGCTGACATGTCTTTTTCTCATTATCAAAACATCTCACAAATTAAATAGATTAAAAGTGAAAACGAGCTTGTTTGTCTTCTTCTGCAGGTGTTCAATGCCCACTATAATTTGACACGACACATGCCAGTGCACACAGGCGCGAGGCCGTTCGTGTGTAAAGTGTGCGGGAAAGGATTTCGTCAGGCCAGCACGTTGTGCAGACACAAAATCATCCACACACAGGTGAAACATGTATTTCACTCGATAACAACTAGATTAGTTATATATGCCTATATTATAAACTCCCTCGAGGAATGCTTACAAATAATAATAATGTAGATATTTTGTATTTCTTTATCAGGAAAAGCCTCATAAATGCAACCAGTGTGGCAAGGCGTTCAACAGAAGTTCGACGCTGAACACTCACATACGGATCCATGCCGGGTACAAACCTTTCGTCTGCGAATTCTGTGGGAAAGGATTTCATCAGAAAGGTAATTATCACTATTTAAACCTTGGTCAAGATATTCAGGATATGTCCTCTAATGTAGGCTATATTTACAAAAACCCGCATTATAGGTTTTAGCCTAGACTATATGTTTTGAGATTAATATAACACCAGAGAATCATAATAAAATAATCCAGATCATATTATTTTCAGCCTGCATTATAAATTCATGAAATGAATATCCCAGACAAATATTAATAAAAAATAATGCTTTTATAACAATAACTAGGCTATATGATGGTGGTAATGATATATCCCAGTTATAACATAATAATGTAGCCTAGATTACATCCAAAGGTAACAGCAAAGGCACACATTTCCCAATATTTAGAGGCATATCCATATTATTGGTGTTATTGATACCCAGTGCTGCCCTCTGATGATGTTGAAGCGTCAATTTAAATCGGACATGTCACTTTACACTAACTAACTCTCCACACAAGACTCTTAAATTCGCCATGGGTCAAGAGACAGACCTTTCTCTGGTTTATAATCCAACCGTTTTCAGTTGCTGTTGCGTTTGATTGTGACAAAGTTTGACAACTTCTTGACTTCGACATGCAAATCGCTGATTAATGAAGGCTGTAGAATGGAGCGCCTTTGTGAAGAGTAACTTAATTGTGAACTGTTGACCTTGAGGAGAAAAAAGGAGCTAAATGTGTTCCCTTTCGTGTATGCTGTTCATTTTATTCGCGATGTTAATTTTTATTAATTGCATTTCCCAATTTCAGGAAATTACAAGAACCACAAATTGACGCACAGCGGAGAGAAACAGTACAAGTGTTCCATCTGTAACAAGGCCTTCCATCAGGTCTACAACCTAACCTTTCACATGCACACGCACAACGACAAAAAGCCCTTCACGTGCGGAACCTGTGGGAAAGGCTTCTGCAGAAACTTTGACCTGAAAAAACACATAAGGAAATTGCACGACAATAACTCATGTAGGCCTATATCTGTGGCGACCGATTCTTCCAGGGGACCCGAAAGCTGAGTTTTCCATTGGATTTGGACAGTCTCCTTCACACTTAAATTGACAGGTTATTAAGCCTCGCCAGCGCAAATTTCTCAATGCATTTGTTTCTCCAGTTTTCAGTGAGTGATGAAAACATCAAATACAATTGTTAAAAGAAGGGAACCTATAAAGCATAAAAAATAAACATTGGGACGACTTGATAGCCTGATGAAAAGCAAATGAGTTTTTTTTAGGTTTTGTTCGATTTTAAAATTATAATAATGAGGATGGGAATTTTGCTTTGTTGCAGCAGTGCAGTAAATCTGACCGTGAGTGAATGAATTAATGTTATAAACATTTAAGAAGAAAATGACTATTTGCTCAACCCATGGGGAAATTCAGGAGGACGTGTTGTTTTTCTTCTATTGCATAACGTGTGAAAATCGAATTGTAAATAATGAAAATAAAATGTTATTTAAAAGTGTTTTACTTTGGGCGCATTTGTATACATTACAATGTAGGCTACATACAACTAAATTGTAACCTATATGTGGATAAAACGTTTTATACATCAACATAACTTATGCATAAAATTGAATGTTTAACAATTTCAATTTCAGGAAATAAAAAGTGTATCGTACATAAAATGCTATCGAAAAGGCTTAGGTTTTTGAGAAAAATATGCCTACTCTAAATGTATATAGGAGTAGGTTAGTCAATGATTTGAAAAGGCCTATAACATATCAGAACGGGATTGTATTGATATTTCATCCTTCTTTCAAATCAAGTTAAATGTAGCCTATGCCAAAAAAACAGTTGCGAAGACAGTGATCGGTCTGATAAGCCTATAGGCCATTTCATCCTCTCAAATATCCAGATGTTTGCTTTTTCACAAAAAAAGATTAGCAAGCAGCTGTTTTACTAGCACCAGTGTGTGGGCTAGTCTGGGTTTATACGCCAATAATACATGGCTCCTGTTACTTGGTTGGGAGAAGTAGGCCTGTGTAGCATTATACACCTCCACTTTAAATTGGTAGCTATAAATTCAGTTTAAGCACTTTTTGCCAGACAAAGAGACAAGTCTGATGATGCTACACTTGACTTCCGTGTAATGGCACAAATGATCAGATATAACATGGACTCTTGAATGCGAATTACATTAATCAGCTAAACGCCGTCGATGGTAGGCTTCCGCGCATATACGTGTTCATCAGAATATGAATAATAGAGCACTTGGGCCATATCATCCACCTCTGTCCAACTTTAATAAAGGATAACGTATTCTGCACACGGCTCCTGGAACAATATTATCCTTGCGGCTAACAGAAATTCTGACGAGAGACGGGCGCGTGCTCACAAATCTCGGTCTACCAATTAGAACGTTTAATAATTATGCACCATGCCCAGGGACCGGTTAGAAGGCTAATATAACCAGTTGAATGGTCTGTTCACCTCTTGTCCACTCTGGTCCTGCTAGTTCACATAAAAGCTCATTCAAAGACCAGAATATACCAACTAGTGTGTTTTTTTTTCTTCAAAAATCATTGTTATATTGTCAGTTAAATTATATTTTAATGTTGTCACATCGACCAATACTTTTATATAGCCCTAAAGGCTCACATTATTGTTCAACATATAGGCTCTAGGAATAATATTTATATATTTCACACCCTACCTGTATTTGTAGGCGTTGAACATTGTGCGTCATTTGAACAATCATTTGTAGTGCCAGACACTGATTGTGCGTAATTCCAGTTTAGGCTACGGAGTTTTCAATAGAAATCCAAGAAAGCCACGTCACATTGGTTCATAAATGTTATTAAGTGTATGCATGAATTGTTCTATCAGAAGAATAACAAATATTTTCAAATGTACTTTCGTTAGGCCTAATTATTCTCATATTTTAATTAGCCTACGTAGGATAGACTATAAGCCATTTTTCTATACAAACATTCCAAAGCTTCATCAAATAATACAATTTAATTGACCACAGTCAATGAGTTGCGGGTAGGGGGTTAGCATATGCAGAAAAATATCATAATCAAATTCCAACACAAACATAACAGCTAGAATATCACGGGGTCATTTATGCCCAATTAAACAATAGGCAACGCTATCAAGTTGGTATCCCCTCGCACGGACAACCTGGAACATGTCCACACCTACAATCATATTGGGTTGATGGGCCGAATAATCATTACAGTGTTGCCAATGTTACTTGTTTTTACGTCTTATAACAACAGGTTTGGTTTGTTTTGTATAAACAATCTTTACAACTCAGCCTACATTGAATTTCAGTATCCATTCATCCATCTTTGTTAGGGAATAGTCTATAGATGGGAAAATGCGAATGGTGCGAGTTTCTCAAAATAAATGTTTGTGTGTAGAAACGCGTCAAGGCTATGCACAAGAGTGTCCGTCTTGTCCAAAGCCGGAGAAAAGAGTGCTGGGGACTGGAGTAAACAACCTAAAGGCAGCAGCGTTGCCCTTTTCTCTGCACATACCTCTCACGCATCAGAGCAACCAGCTTCGCTTCTAGAAACACGTTAATTGACAACGGAGCTCATTACTGCGTGCACATGTAAAACAGCGAGAGAGATTACCAACACAAGAGCGCATTAATCAACTGTCAACAATTGAGAACATCTACACGACCAGGATCACCCAAAATTGATGCATTTACAAGTCACAAAAGGCTCGGCTGAGACAGGAAGAAAAGAAGAGCAAGACTTTTGTTTGGCCATTTCAATTGATTGGGAGATTAACAGGAGTAGTTTCAGCTGTTTTTAAGGGCTGAGAGGAGAGAAAAGGACCAATTAAGTCCACCAAATGTTAACTACATCAGTTTCCCCCGTTTAGCCCAAATGAAATTCTAATTAAACCAACCCTTACCAACATTTTGGAAAGCAATTTCTTTCGCTGCTGGAGGAGAGCACAGGCTGGTTGCGCCCCTAGTTGGAAGAAGCATTGGCTCTTGACACAAAGAGCTCACTAGGCGCATTCTAAAATGCCATGAGGGAAGTTAATGAGCATCGGGCGAAGTCCTTGGATCTATTCCTGGAGAATGGTGTTGAAAAGATGGACTCCGCCAGCCAACTACATGGTGTTCTGGAAACTTCTTAATAATGTCCAAAAGGGCAGTCAGCAATAATATTGTTGTAGCTGCTCAAAATATGCAGTGGGTACTCGACTCTGCAAAATGATAGGATTGTAACATACATGTATGTGTTTGTATACATGACACCACGAAAGTCATTGAATATTATAAGACATTCTATTGTATAAAAAATAAAAATAAATAATAATAATAAAAAACAAAATGTAAATCCACATTTGGTTTCAAACACCTCGATAGGATCTTGGATTTTCTAAATATATTTTTGGGGTGCATTAGCTTAGCATATCACACCAGCAAATTGGTGTGTGCATTGTGTAGGCCTACACAATAATTACATTAACTACAAGTAAATCAAATACAATAAAAAAAGGAAAATAAAAACACAACATAACATGATGACAGGACTGTGATATTCAAGTGATACAAATTCCTTGACAAAACTAGTTAACACTTTCCCCACCAAATCTAATTCAAATCCTTCCATACATTTACACAATGTAAATGTACGCACACGCACACTTCTTTTCTTGGATCCTTCTTGGCTCATTAAGGACACGGGTGGTAGAAGGTGCTTTGTGGCTTAGAGGCCTGTGGGTGCTGGGCTTGTAGGAGCCATGTGCTGGCTCTGCCCTACTGGAATCACATCACTGTCTGTCAGTCTCCTTAGATTGACCTCTGCCCAGGACCAGTCCGTTTGCCTGCCCTCAGAGCCCTGGGCCAAGGAGCTGAAGGAGACCCTCTGTCCCCTTGCCCACTCCTTTCGCCTCTGTCTCTGGGAGGATTAGAGAACCCTAAACAATCTGCTCCACATTTCCAGCCTCAGCCTCTCACTGCACATGAGGAATCATGAGTAAATACTAATGTTGGCCACTGTCAAAAACAATTAAATAGATAAACAATACAGAATTAATAGGCAAGAATACAACTGAATATCAACACATTTCTATAACTAGATAAATAAGTGACAAATGCATGAGTATTGTTCTCCATCACACCCTGCCAAGACTGAGCTCTATTTTTGTGGAATTAAATCAGTCTTTCATTGTTGGTCAGGATCACTAATTCTGGGATGTCCGGTACTAATCCCTTTGACCTGGTCTGGCCCTGCTGAGAAATGTCCACTACTGCTGTGCTTACCCAGAAGTGCTAATGACGTACTACTTCAGAACCACAGGGTCCATTCATGCAAATAAGGCCCCTTATAATGAGATCCTACAAGTTGTCAAATTAGGATGAGCAGTCTCACCAGTTGGTAGGCACTGGTAAGAAGATGGAAGGACTGAACACCGGTATAACTAATTCACTTTATGTGACTTCCATTAACACAATAGAGATTGATCCCAGCAATTAAAATGTAATTGTTTTTCATAAGATAGAAGATACAGTTGAAGTCGGAAGTTTACATATACCTTAGCCAAATACATTTAAACTCAGTTTTTCATAATTCCTGACATTTAATCCTAGTAAAAAAATCCCCGTTTTAGGTCTGTTAGGATTGCCATTACCACTGTCAGAATAATAGTAGAAAGAATGATATATTTACATTTACATTACATTTCAGCTTTTATTTATTTATTCACATGCCCAGTGGGTCAGAAGTTTACATACACTCAATTAGTATTTGGTAGCATTGCCTTTAAATTGTTTAACTTGGGTCAAACAATTCGGGGAGCCTTCCACAAGCTTCCCAAAATAAGTTGGGTGAATTTTGGCCCATTCCTCCTGACAGAGCTGGTGTAACTGAGTCAGGTTTGGCCTCCTCGCTCACACATGCTTTTTCAGTTCTGGCCACAAAGTCTCTATGCGATTGAGGTCAGGGCTTTGTGATGGCCACTCCAATACCTTGACTTTGTTGTCCTTAAGCCATTTTGCCACAACTTTGGAAGTATGCTTGTGGTCATTGTCCATTTGGAAGACCCATTTGCGACCCAGATTTAACTTCCTGACTGATGTCTTGAGATGTTGCTTCAATATATTCACATCATTTTCTTTGCTCATGACGCCATCTATTTTGTGAATTGCACCAGTCCCTCCTGCAGCAAAGCACCCCCACAACATGATGCTGCAACCCCCATGCATCACGGTTGGGATGGTGTTCCTCGGCTTGCAAGCCTCTCCCTTTTTCCTCCAAGCATAATGATGGTCATTCTGGCCAAACAGTTCTATTTTTGTTTCATCAGACCAGAGGATAAAAAAGTGCAAAAAGTGCGATCTTTGGTTTTGGAGCAGTGGCTTCTTCCTTGCTGAGCGGCCTTTCAGGTTATGTCCATATAGGATTCGTTTTACTGTGGATATAGATACTTTTGTACCTGTTTCCTCCAGCGTCTTCACAAGGTCCTTTGCTGTTGTTCTGGGATTGATTTGCACTTTTTGCACCAAAGTACGTTCATCTCTAGGAGACAGAATGCGTCTCCTTCCTCAGCTGTATGACGGCTGCGTGGTCCCGTGGTGTTTATACTTGCGTACTATTGTTTGTACAGATCAATGTGGTACCTTCATGCATTTGGAAATTGCTCCCAAGGATGAACCAGACTTGTGGAGGTCTACAATTTATTTTCTGAGGTCTTGGCTGATTTCTTTTAATTTTAACATGTCAAGCAAAGAAGCACTGAGTTTGAAGGTAGGCCTTGAAATACATCCACAGGTACACCTACAATTGACTCAAATTATGTCAATTAGCCTATCAGAAGCTTTTAAAGCCATGACATCATTTTCTGGAATTTTCCAAGCTGTTTAAAGGAACAGTCAACATAGTGTATGTACACTTCCGACCCACTGAAATTGTGATACAGTGAATTATAAGTGAAATAATCTGTCTGTAAACAATTGTTGGAAAAATTACTTGTGTCATGCACAAAGTAGATGTCCTAACTGACTTGCCAAAACTATAGTTAGTTAACAAGAAATTTGTGGAATGGTTGAAAAACGAGTTTTAATGACTCCAACCTAAGTGTATGTAAACTTCCGACTTCAACTGTATGTGATAAAAATACATATTCTGTATGTCCAAAGTGTTGTTCAGAACATACTGTGAATGCATTCTTCCTCCACGGTATCAATATTGAAAAGGAAAAAAATATATATATCCACTCTCTCACAAACTAAAAGACAAACCCTCAACTCAAATACAACTATATGTTATAACTTCACTTACCTCACCAGTAGGCTTGTGGAAAAAGAGCTGAAAACATTAAGCACAATGTAAGTATGCATTTGAAAAGGGTAAAAAAAAACACTGCAGGAGTTCCCAGCAGTACAGCAGAAATAGTCTAAGAATAAAATAAAAAATCCCAGACAAGCTCCAGTATATGAAAGACATTTGTGTTTAAGTGCACTACAATTGAAAAGGTATGTGCCGAAAGCTTTCTTTGTAAGGAGTACAGAGAGCCAGTGAAATGCAGTGAGGTATATGATTATGTTGACACAAAAAACCTCGGGTCCATTTTGGAGGAAACACTATACTTAAGCTTGGCCAGTCAATACCAAACAGTGTGGCGCTCCCTTAAGGCCAGTGTTACTTCCTTTTAGTGTGCCACATGTAGACTTGTCTTTAATCCACCACAACATGAACAACACAGTCAACTCCTCTCTTAGCCGATACAGTAGGCACAGGCCTGGCTGGCAGGACATGCACTTAGCCAGAGCTGACATGACATGATCAAAGGAATACTATGGGAGTACATTGTACAGTATGGAGCCCCATGTTATTTCAAGAAACAGCATTTTAACATTGGTTTATTTTTAAACACTGTAGGTCAATTTAAAAATAAAGTGTACTTTAAAAAACGTGATGTTTGTCTTCATTTCTATCACATTTTTAACAAAATGTTCTAAAAGAATAGAAAAACAAAACATAATTATGCCAAAATTGTAGTTTTGTTGTACAGCACTCACTACACTTGCAGCACATTATTCAATAAAATACAACATGCAATCATCCATTATCCAATCAATTGAAGTCGACAGCTAACCAGTTATTGTGCTTCTCAGGAGGCTCTCAGCATGCTCTCAATAGACGCCCCAAATCATGTAATCATACGGTTTTAAATGCATATGCTATTAGAGATGGAGAGGGTCACCTCCTAGCCTCCTCTGTCTGCTGCTAATCCTGTAGCTGAATTTGAGAGGTTGGCTTTAACCCAGGTGTCTGTGGGGTAATGGGGGTCAGGGGACTCAGGGAGGGTTGTCACGGCTGGGACTGGCTGGCAGGGCCTGGTAACAAGGGCCTGGTCTGCCAACCGGGGGCGTGAAGGGACTGTGGTGTCCGTAGCTAATCCACCTCAGGGCTTTCACCATTAGAATACATAATGTGAATCTAGTCATTTGGAAGGGCTCCAGATCGTGCTCTTCAAAATCCTTTTAGATAATTCGCTGCCTGTCCCCCTGCTCTCAATCACCCTCGTTGCCCCTCCTCAAACCTTCACCCACATCCACCCCTCCCACAACCACCATCCCCCATTAGCCCCCTCCATGGCGACTGGTGCCTGCCTGACCTCGGGGGCAGGATCGGGTCCCATCTGAGGCGCCAGGGCAGCTGCCAACCATGGCCACTTCAACGCAGGCCATCCGGATGATTGCGTTTGTCAAGCCGCCACTCCGCGTCAACCCAGTGCAGGTTTGATCATCGCAATTAGGCTGGATCAGGGATGCCATCTCTGCCACAGAGGGAATGAGAGAAGGAAGAACGAGGGAGGTGGAGGGAGGGTAGAGGGGTGGTTTGTGCTTGGTTTGACAGTCAGAAAGCAGGTGGAAAGACTCGCTGCGTTTTTGCATCCCGTTTAACAGTGAGAGACGTCCACCTTCACATTTTGTCCCATGTACCTTCTCATTATCCACACAGCAGCTCCTTAACACTGTCCCTACGGCCCTTACCGTAGGTGTCTTACCTGAAAATATCTGAACTGAAGTCTCAATTATGTTGGTGGAAACAATCTGTAACACTATGACCAATTTGTAACCCCATAAATAGGACCATTTATCATACTGAATATGGTTTACTGTATAATGGTAAAATAACCCTAGAAAACATTTACAAGCAATAATGCTTTCTGATCGGTGATACCAACTACCTAACAAACAGACCCCCCCAAAAAAAATAAAATAAATAAACATGTCTTGAGAAACACAGCCAAGTTAATGCAAGCCTAATGGACCTGCAGAAATGAATGGCTCATTTTACACACATTTCTATGGAGTATTATGAACATATGGTAACTGGCTGACCTCAGGCTACCCTTGAATAAAGGGACAATTTAAAAAAGCAATTATCGCGGACACAGAAGGTCCTTCTGGAGGCTTTGTTTAATAAAGACGGCACAATCACATTGTATCTCAAATATAAAGAGGACTCTTCAATAACTATATAACGGTTTAGACACATTCCAGAGAACAGCTCAATGGCTTAGGCTAATATACCTGTATGTATCCCCCTAATGCACAATATACAGTGCTTTCAGAAAGCATTCATACCCCTTGACTTAGTCTACATTTTGTTGTGTTACAGCCAGAATTCACAAGACCCCACAATGACTAAGTGAAAACATGATTTTGGCAAAATTATTTAAAATGAAATACATAAATATATATAATTTACACAAGTATTCACACCCCTGAGTGAATACACATTAGAATCACCTTAAGCAGCGATTACAGATGTAGGTCTTTCTGGGTAAGTCTCTAAGGAGCTTTGCACACCGGGATTGTACAATATTTGCACATTATTATAAACTCTGTTAATTTGGTTGTTGATCATTAATAGACAGCCATTTTCAAGTCTTGCCATAGATTTTCATGCCGATTTAAGTCTAAAACATATCTAGGCCACTCAGGAACATTCACTGTCGTCCAGATGTATATTTGGCCTTGAGTTTTAGGTTATTCTCCTGCTGAAAGGAGGATTTGTCTCCCAGTGCCTGTTGGAAAGCAGATAACCAGGTTTTGTGCTAGGATGTTGCCTGTGCTTAGCTCTATTCTGTTTTTTTTTATCACAAAAAAACTCCCCCTAGTCCTTGCTGATGACAAGCATAACCATAACACGATGCAGCCACCACCATGCTTTAAAATATGAAGAGTGGTACTCAGTGATGTGTTGTGTTCGATTTGGCCCAAACATAATGCTTTCTATTCAGGACATCAAGTTAATGTCTGTCACATTTTTGCAGTTTTACCTTCGTGCCTTATTGCAAACAGGGTGCATGTTTTGGAACACTGTTATTCTGTACAGGCTTCCTTTTGTTAATAACTCTGCAATTTCGGTTTCGGTTAGTATTGAGTAACTACAATGTTGTTGATCCATCCTCAGTTTTCTCCTATCACAGCCATTACATTCTGTTACTGTTTTAAATTGTCCTCATGGTGAAATCCCTGAGCAGTTTCCTTCCTCTCTGGCAACTGAGTTAGGAAGGATGCCAAATTCCTTGAAGCGGCTGGGTGTATTGATACACCATCCACAGTGTAATTAATAACTTCACCATGCTCAAAGGGATATTCAATGTCTGCTTTTTTTTGTACCCATCTGCCAACAGGTGCCCTTCTTTGCGATGCATTGGAAAACCTCCCTGGTCTTTGTAGTTGAATCTGTGATTGAAACTCACTGCTCGACTGAGGACCTTACACATAATTTCATGTTTGGGGGTACAGAGATGAGGTACATTCAAAAATCATGTTAAACACAATTATTGCACACAGAGTAAGTCCATACAACTTATGTGACTTGTTAAGTACATTTTTACTCCTGAACTTATTTAGGCTTGCCATAACAAAGTGGGTGAATACTTATAAGGCATTTCAGATGTATTTTTTATTAAATTGTAAACATTTCTCATAAAATAATTTCACTTTGATATGGGGGTATGGTTTATAAGCCAGCGACACAAAAATCGCAATTGAATCCATTTTAAATTCAGGCTAACACAAAATGTGGAAAAAGTCCAGGGTTGTGAAAACTTTCTGAAGGCACTGTATACTGTGTGATGAAGTGTGGGGGGGTGGTGGAATGGTGTTAACACATGTAAAACTAAAATGTTAGAAATAAGTTATAAACATATTGAATTGTTGGGTGTGTATATAGTGTGCAAAATTTTATTTGTACAGTTTATATTCTGTTAGTCAACTCTACAAAGTTAGGTGTGTGTCAGCTCATGCTTTTTAATGGACTAATAAGCTAAACTATAATGATTTATTAGGGAAAAAGGTACATTTGCAGTGAATGGAATATTTAGATGAAGAATGTGAATAATAAAAAACTATTGGTTACATATGCACATTGCTTGTTACGACTAACAGATATTGAACAGTATATGAACAAAAAAAAAGTGCTTTAATGTACACATAAGAACATAGCTAGTATACAGACAATACATGCAAATAAATAAGAGCACATTTGATTAAATCATTGCTGAGTGACAGACGAAGTGAATGACCTGAGTCTAACTAACTGAAGGAATGTGCCTTTGTTATCCAAATCTATGGTGCTACCTCCCCCTAGTGGGCAGATATGAGCCATGAATTCAAAGACACCATATTCTTTGTTTCAAATAGAATTCTGATGGGATGGGATTACCATAAAGTGTTAAAGGCAATACCATCACACTGAAAGTGTGAGCATTGCTTGTAAACATTGCAATCAAGAGCAGCAATTCTGTAGACTGAGGGGTAATAGGCTAAATCTGAGCTTCACCCTGAGACATCAAAATGGCTGAGCACAAAAAGGAGCTGCAGTGTACATACAATGGAAATCAACATGATGCCTACTCAATAATGTTGGTGCTAAGAATACTGTTATTCTGATAGGAAAACAGCCCATATGAGACTAAATATGGCCTATAAAAAAAGAACATTTACCTCACAATAACCTCAATCTACAGTGTAACTGTCAACTGATTTTAGTTTCTCCTTCACTCCATGTTGATCACATAAGATTAAGTCAAAAGCCAAAACAGATTGTCCACTTCAGGTCATTTGACACGTTTCAGTATAGGACGAGGAGGCAGAGCCCCATCTTGTGTGGGGGCATGGTCTCTGGGTGTAGTTTTCTGTTTTTGTTGTTTAGGTGTTCTGCTAGGGTCACTGCTAGGATGTGGGCCCTTACCCAGGAGGAAGCGCTCCCATTCTGGGATCTTCTCCTCAACTGATGCCCAGTAACGAGTCTGAAACAAGACAACAGTACAGCGGCCTGTGTCAACAACAATCTGTGACCCCCTGACTGTACTTGATTATCAGGTATAGTAGGGTCAAGCTGCAAAACAACTCAAAATAGCTCCCATTGAAAATTAGGGGAGGCAAGGCAATCTTCAGAGAGGGCATGTATTGTTAATTTGTTGTTACTAAGAGATCCCTTACCTCCAAATTGAGGATGTCAGGGTGTGGGAGTTTTCTTGTTCTGAGACGATTCTCCATTTTCTGCAAGTCCTGTATTTGGAGAAAGGATCAGCCTATCACAAATTCAGCTATTCCTTTACACATGGTCTTCAAAACCTACAGTATACCAGCCTCATAGACATGCACAATAAAAGGCATGCACTGAACGTCTACATTCAAGTAGAGAACCTAGCAGCAAGTCTGAGAGGCACTTGGTAGATTCATACCTGGAGGAGCTGGGAGTTTCTCTCATGTGCAGCTTGTGACAGCTTCACCTGCTGCCTCCTCTTGCTCTTCTGTTGCTCATATCGACTCTCCATCTGCTGAAGGAGCACAGTCCTCTTCCCTAGACTGACACAACATGGATGACTTCCTTAGCTATGCTTCCATGTGAAAATGAGCTTTAGGCTCTGCATGTTATTCAAGTTAACTTGAGGTACCTATACTTTTGTTCTGGATATTCAGCAAGCCAAAGCCACTTATGACATTTTAAACAAACTCCCAGGGGGCCAGCTAAAGTTAACGAAAGGGCTTGTTTGACATTGCAGCCGACAGTGCAGGCAACTGCTGACGGACTGATCTACAAATCACCTTGCATCACAAATAACTACTTAATATTATTTGTAGATCAGTCACAAGTTACCCATGATACATCACAGTTTTAATGCGCTTGAACATGCCATTATCAGCTAGCCAGCAGATCCGATCCGCTTGTTTACAGCTGCACTAGGGTCGGACATCATTCCTGTGTATATTATGACACGAGGAGCCGGCGCGAGATATGGCTCGGAAAACGTACCTCAATCACGGGCCAGCATCCCTGTGGAACACTTTCGACGCCTTGCACGGTCTGTTACAAGAATATTGAACTGACAAAAACATCAGTTTAATTCAAAACGAGCAGTTGCTCAATCTTCTTGTAACAGTTGGGATAAATGGGACAATTCGGAATATACATTTCTCATCCCTGGATTGAGCTATGTTTTAAAAGCCATATCTCGCACTGTCTTATTATATACTGAGTGTACAAAACATTAAGAACATTTTACTAATATTGTGTTGCACCCCCTTTTCCCTCAGAACAGCCTCAATTCGTCGAGGCATGGACCGTACAAGGTGTCGAAAGCGTTTCACATGGATGCTGGCCCATGTTGAATGGATGTTGCCCATGTTGAATGGATGTTGCCCATGCTACCCACAGATGTGTTAAGTTGGCTGGATTTCCTTTGGGTGGTGGACCATTCTTGATACACACAGGAAACTGTTGAGCATTAAAGACCCAGCAGCACTGCAGTTCTTGACACACTCAAACCAGTGCATCTGACACCTACTACCATACCCTGTTCAAAAGGCACAAATCTTGTCTTACCCATTCACCCTCTGAATGGCACACATTCACAATCCATGTCTCAATTCTCTCAAAGCTTAAAAAATAATTTGCGGTATTAACAAGTGACATCAATAAGGGATCATAGCTTTCACCTGGCCAGTCTATATGTCATGGAAAAAGCAGGTGTTCCTAATGTTTTGTGTACTCAGTGTAAACAGGAATGCTGTCCGACCATAGACCATAGAAGAGGAAGGACGTGCCAGCCTGAGCTAGCAGGATCTGTAGACAGCACTTTGCAGAGGCCGACTTCGCGATGAAGGGCACTTATGAAAGGAGTCATAGGCCTAAGTTGAAGCCTTCTGCTTGCGCCTCCATTTAAAATTGAGGGTTATGTTGTAGGGGTTACCGACCGACCATCAACATCGCTGAAGCGACTGAACGGAGGAGGTTCCGCGAGTCAATGCAATGGAGCCTGAGGTAACGTTAACCGGTCATGACTGTTGTTGACTAGGCTAGCATTAGATACTGGACAACTTCGTTGCAACTTTAGTTGAAGGTAACTAGCTAACTGCATCGGAAGTGTTTTGTGTAACACCCCCCCAGCAAACAACGTTAGCAAGCAACTCTACTGCAACACAGTTTCTCTGTGTACCCATTATTAGGTAGTTACTGTAGCTAGCTTCCACCTCAGATAGTCAAGTACTGTAATACATTTTGTTGACATATTTGTTATCTCCACCTCCTTTAGCTAGACTGAAGTTGACATAGCTAATGTTTGCTGAAAAATAAATGTTCCTGTATTTGCTATGTGTGTTGACAAAGCGTACAAGACAGGTAGCTTGTTAATGCCAACTAATATATTTGGCTCCAGTCTTAACGAAACATGTTTGTTTTCAGGATGACATCTTCATCCCTGAAAAGGTTTTCATCTTGGAGGAGACTGAAGGAGGCAGAGGAGGTACATGTAAATCCATGTTATTTCTAAGGCTATTGTTTATTTTAAGTATATGCAGTGATTCTTGAATTTAACTATAGCCTAACAGATGCCTTAATTGTTTTCTACCAACAGGAAAGAAGGGTTAGTACAGCATGCCAAACAGGAAAGAAGGGTTAGTACAGCATGCCAAACAGGAAAGAAGGGTTAGTACAGCATGCCAAACAGGAAAGAAGGGTTAGTACAGCATGCCAAACAGGAAAGAAGGGTTAGTACAGCATGCCAAACAGGAAAGAAGGGTTAGTACAGCATGCCAAACTGGAAAGAAGGGTTAGTACAGCATGCCAAACAGAAAAGAAGGGTTAGTACAGCATGCCAAACAGAAAAGAAGGGTTAGTACAGCATGCCAAACAGGAAAGAAGGGTTAGTACAGCATGCCAAACAGGAAAGAAGGGTTAGTACAGCATGCCAAACAGGAAAGAAGGGTTAGTACATCATGCCAAACAGGAAAGAAGGGTTAGTACAGCATGCCAAACAGGAAAGAAGGGTTAGTACAGCATGCCAAACAGGAAAGAAGGGTTAGTACAGCATGCCAAACAGGAAAGAAGGGTTAGTACAGCATGCCAAACAGGAAAGAAGGGTTAGTGCAGCATGCCAAACAGGAAAGAAGGGTTAGTGCAGCATGCCAAACAGGAAAGAAGGGTTAGTGCAGCATGCCAAACAGGAAAGAAGGGATAGTACAGCATGCCAAAAAGGAAAGAAGGGATAGTACAGCATGCCAAACAGGAAAGAAGGGTTAGTACAGCATGCCAAACAGGAAAGAAGGGATAGTACAGCATGCCAAACAGGAAAGAAGGGTTAGTGCAGCATGCCAAACAGGAAAGAAGGGTTAGTACAGCATGCCAAACAGGAAAGAAGGGATAGTACAGCATGCCAAACAGGAAAGAAGGGTTAGTACAGCATGCCAAACAGGAAAGAAGGGTTAGTACAGCATGCCAAACAGGAAAGAAGGGTTAGTGCAGCATGCCAAACAGGAAAGAAGGGATAGTACAGCATGCCAAACAGGAAAGAAGGGTTAGTGCAGCATGCCAAACAGGAAAGAAGGGTTAGTACAGCATGCCAAACAGGAAAGAAGGGTTAGTACAGCATGCCAAACAGGAAAGAAGGGTTAGTACAGCATGCCAAACAGGAAAGAAGGGATAGTACAGCATGCCAAAAAGGAAAGAATGGATAGTACAGCATGCCAAACAGGAAAGAAGGGATAGTACAGCATGCCAAACAGGAAAGAAGGGTTAGTACAGCATGCCAAACAGGAAAGAAGGGTTAGTACAGCATGCCAAACAGGAAAGAAGGGTTAGTGCAGCATGCCAAACAGGAAAGAAGGGATAGTACAGCATGCCAAACAGGAAAGAAGGGTTAGTGCAGCATGCCAAACAGGAAAGAAGGGATAGTACAGCATGCCAAAAAGGAAAGAAGGGATAGTACAGCATGCCAAACAGGAAAGAAGGGTTAGTACAGCATGCCAAACAGGAAAGAAGGGATAGTACAGCATGCCAAACAGGAAAGAAGGGTTAGTGCAGCATGCCAAACAGGAAAGAAGGGTTAGTGCAGCATGCCAAACAGGAAAGAAGGGATAGTACAGCATGCCAAACAGGAAAGAAGGGTTAGTACAGCATGCCAAACAGGAAAGAAGGGTTAGTACAGCATGCCAAACAGGAAAGAAGGGTTAGTGCAGCATGCCAAACAGGAAAGAAGGGATAGTACAGCATGCCAAACAGGAAAGAAGGGTTAGTGCAGCATGCCAAACAGGAAAGAAGGGTTCGTGCAGCATGCCAAACAGGAAAGAAGGGATAGTACAGCATGCCAAACAGGAAAGAAGGGTTAGTGCAGCATGCCAAACAGGAAAGAAGGGTTAGTACAGCATGCCAAACAGGAAAGAAGGGTTAGTACAGCATGCCAAACAGGAAAAAAGGGTTAGTACAGCATGCCAAACAGGAAAGAATGGATAGTACAGCATGCCAAAAAGGAAAGAAGGGATAGTACAGCATGCCAAACAGGAAAGAAGGGATAGTACAGCATGCCAAACAGGAAAGAAGGGTTAGTACAGCATGCCAAACAGGAAAGAAGGGTTAGTACAGCATGCCAAACAGGAAAGAAGGGTTAGTGCAGCATGCCAAACAGGAAAGAAGGGATAGTACAGCATGCCAAACAGGAAAGAAGGGTTAGTGCAGCATGCCAAACAGGAAAGAAGGGATAGTACAGCATGCCAAAAGGAAAGAAGGGATAGTACAGCATGCCAAACAGGAAAGAAGGGTTAGTACAGCATGCCAAACAGGAAAGAAGGGATAGTACAGCATGCCAAACAGGAAAGAAGGGTTAGTGCAGCATGCCAAACAGGAAAGAAGGGTTAGTGCAGCATGCCAAACAGGAAAGAAGGGATAGTACAGCATGCCAAACAGGAAAGAAGGGTTAGTACAGCATGCCAAACAGGAAAGAAGGGTTAGTACAGCATGCCAAACAGGAAAGAAGGGTTAGTGCAGCATGCCAAACAGGAAAGAAGGGATAGTACAGCATGCCAAACAGGAAAGAAGGGTTAGTGCAGCATGCCAAACAGGAAAGAAGGGTTAGTGCAGCATGCCAAACAGGAAAGAAGGGTTAGTACAGCATGCCAAACAGGAAAGAAGGGTTAGTACAGCATGCCAAACAGGAAAGAAGGGATAGTACAGCATGCCAAAAAGGAAAGAAGGGATAGTACAGCATGCCAAACAGGAAAGAAGGGATAGTACAGCATGCCAAACAGGAAAGAAGGGTTAGTACAGCATGCCAAACAGGAAAGAAGGGTTAGTACAGCATGCCAAACAGGAAAGAAGGGTTAGTACAGCATGCCAAACAGGAAAGAAGGGATAGTACAGCATGCATGCCAAACAGGAAAGAAGGGTTAGTACAGCATGACAAACAGGAAAGAAGGGTTAGTACAGCATGCCAAACAGGAAAGAAGGGTTAGTACAGCATGCCAAACTGACCCCTGGCTGCCAGTATTCATGTGCTGCAGTAGAGAAGAGGTCCACCGGGACCATCACTAAAGTGCTCGGGGCCCAGCTAGATAGTGCTCACGACCATCAGTATATAACCGAATCCTGGCCCAATACGCCACAGATAGAGCTGACGGAGAGTGAGATCAGTGAAGACCCTAACTCGCTGTATGAACCCAATATGAGCCAAGATATACTATTGATCACTTTAGGGGAGGGGGCTGGTGTTCTGGAAGTAGAGAAGGAACAGGCCATTGAAAAGCAAATTCAAAGATACACCTATCCATAAAGGGAATCGGAGTGGAACTGTTTTCCCGTTTCAATTGATGTGCGACCTTGTCCCGGTCCTGCTGTTTCGACTCCCTCTCTCAACCTATGAAAAGCCAACTGACATTTGCTCCTGAGGTGTTGAACTGTTGCACCCTCTATAACCACCGTGATTAATATTGTGATGTAAAAAGGTATTTTGTAAAATACATTTCATTGATTGATTGATTGCTGTGCTGAATATTCACTAACTGTCAGAGTGATGGGACATATAGTATCTCTAACATACTCATCTGCATCTTAACTTCTTAAAGTGGCAATAGAAACTATAACAAAGTGACTCCCTGCTCCTCTTTTGGTAAAGTGCTGAGGGATGCGGCTGGAGAAATGTAACCACTCTCAAATTCATAGGAAGTGCAATAGATGCAAGGACTGACCATCCATGATATCAAAATTGTAATCCTGTTTCCATGATCTGTTTCCACCTAGTTCGCTTTGGATAAAGGCATCTGCTAAATGGCATATATTATTCAAGTCTACTTTGACTCTGCCAACTAGCTGCCCAGTGTAGGTACCATTCCTTTCCAATAGATGGCAGGGAGAGGAATAACTTGCAGTGCATTGAGAGTCACAAATAGAACAAAGTTCTATTTAAGCGCCTGGCCACGCAGACGCTCACGAGCAGAGCGAGTGCATTGATTGAATAACATGTATGCGTACATTTATTTTGCACAGTTTGCGCATGCGACGCGAACGGTGTAGTCTGCATGTAATTCTTCCTTGTGCCCATAGAGTGAACTGGTGATAAACTTCCAGCCTTAATGCTCTGCAAACAAAATCCTAAGAAAAGTTAGAATGATACCGAAACTAAATCACAATGTATTCATAATGTGCACTCCCCATTATTGGTTAGAATGAAATGTCATGAATCATGATGCTGTCTGGGATTAGAACTCTAGTCGTCTAATCAAAAGGCAAATGTGTTACCATTGCGCCGCACAGCGCTGGTGATAAATATATGATACTGATTATATATTGAGCACTTACCCACTACGGATACAACTTAATTTATAATCAATTATTTAACTGGCATATCGGCTGCTGACTGGTCGAGTAACCTCTTCTGCCAGGAAGTCCTTCATAAGGATTAGTGACAATATAGATACTCATGTGTCCAATAAATACATCGCCATCCAGACAGATTGACTGGATGTAATGCAGCCACCATCGGCTGGAATTTTGTGCTGTATCGCCACCATCTCTCTACAACACACACACACTCATTCTCCAGCATCCCCACTCACACCAGTTTGTGTTCGGCTACGCCAACTCCTTAGCTGAGGTGTTTTGTCTGTATTGTTACTGCCACGAGAACGAACTCTGATCTGGGGCAACGATCGGCTCACATTAACGGCTTCAGTAGGTTTATTGGCTCCCTAACTAACATTATTTAATTCTCTGTAATAGACTCAGAGTTACTCTGGAAATTCAGCCATTTTTTTAGTTAGCTGGCGTTCTAAATCATGGTGGTTCCATTCCCCGTTAACGTCACATGGTTCTGACTGAGCTAACGTTAGACAACAAGCACTAGCGTTTGGTAACCTTGACGACACGTTACTAATGGTCAAATTTCCCTAAAATTGTTTAACTAGATAATAGCTCACATTTCTTCGTGTTTCTTGTTCAGTTCAACTTCTTCAAATGGAGGAGATGTCATTATGCTAACTTAACTAGAAAGAGATAGACACTTCTGACCTTCTTCTTCGATGAGGTATAACGGTGGTTGGCATCCAATATGTTGCATTACCGCCACCTACTAGACTGGAGTACAACTCCCTAATCTAACACTACACTCACCAAAAAATTAATTACAAATAAAATTAAAATAACATCACCCTACTCCACTATTTAAATCTATTTAGTCATACCTCATGCCAACAACTTGAAAGGATGGGACATCACCACTTAACACACCATGTAACTCTTCTGATGTCAAGTCTCGCACACCCAACTACTTCTCCGCAGCTGCCACCACAACCTCAATTTTCTGCAACTTGCTATCAATGCTAAAAATCCAATCTTACTGAAACATATATCACTTGTTGGCCTCTCTCTTTGTACTGGTACAGATATACTACTCAAACCACTCCTCTCAGGATCCCTCCCCCTTGACCCATCTTCCTCTACTTTCTTCACTGCTTCAGCATATGACAACTTCTGCACTACTCTAACCCCAGGAACCTCAACCTGCCTATCTCCCACGGGACATTTCTGACTCCAAGCTCCATGGGCACCCCTACAGTTAACACATACCACTCCTTCTCCCAATGCTATACATTCCTTTGTCTCATGCCCTTCTGCACACTTCTCACACTAGGAACCTCCCACCTACACACTGCTGCCACATTCCCATAAGCTTGACACCTGTAACAATGTAGTGTATTCGGTACAAAAGCGTGTACAGGATAACTTATATATCTTATCTTATATCACTTTGTCGGGCAGAGACTCAAAACTCAAAAGAACAGACAATGACTCTTTTGTTTCACCACTCTTGCCACCCTGTCTGCGTCGCACCAAACGACGAGCATCACAAACACCAGGAATCTTCAGTTGGTCAACTTTTACATTTACTGCTACCCAAGTAATCGCTCCTTTCCTTGAGAGCGAAACAATTCACATTTCTTGACCTCATTTGTTTAATGCCGAGCGCCTTCTCCCTCTGACCAGCAGAAACAAACAATTATCACAAGACCACTTCTGGTAACCCTCACCGATTCCACAGTACCCAACTCTGTTTTCACCCACCCTGAAATCACAAATGGATCAGGGTCCACTTTTTCCCCAAAACTTCACTCCTAATGTCAAAGACTCATCTTTATCCTGACGCTCGGTGCAAGCCTCGGGCTCTGAGAACTTCCCCACACCTACCACCTCCAATACTTTGCCCTCATTCGCTTCCATTTCTACTTCGGTCTTCAGCTCACTCTGTTTACACTTTCTACCATTCTTCTTTAACAAACCATCTCCCTTTTTTCCCACCATTTACTCCACATAACTGTCTCAAGCTCACCATCTTCCTCCCCCTCTCTTTTAGACCTCCTATGCCTCTCTTTTTCCCTCCATTACTCTTCTGTATTCCAAGTGTATGTCTCCTGATGATAATACTGCACTTCTCCTGACACATCTAGTTCTTGCTTTCTCAAGGGATGCCATTTAACCGTCTGTCACAATCTCCGTACAATCAGCACAAACCCCTCGGGATGTAGCGCTCAACAGTGCATCCCACTTATAATGCAGCTGCTTCGTCTTGATGTTAGTCTTTATCAAAAGCTACTACGACACTTTTCAATTTCAAACAAGTGCGCCAAAACCCAATAATGTATCCACTTCTGACTTTCTTCTCACCATTTCCGCAAGAACATGTATCCATAGGAATGGACCGGAAACCGAGGAAATGACAATGTTGAGTGCGCTGGAGAACCCCAAGGCCTATGCTCCACTGCTATTTGTGCATTTTAGAACAGCAGCCACACATCCTCCTCAGTTAGCTCAGACAGATGTCAGTCTTACCCTATACCATCAGGTTGTATCACTCATCTCTGACCAACAGGACAGCAGGTCCGAGTGAATGAGATCCTGTCTGAGCCCAAGGTCATTCAGGTGACCCCCAAGGCTGAGTTCACCCATCCTATTCACACTGTATACAAATGAATGAACAAGTAGAAACCCTGATAACTATATTGTCCAGTTTTCGGATTATTCTGCCATTCTGGGCCTAATGTCTAGAAATGGATACTTCTTTCTATAGGTCAGAGATACAGGTTTCTACAGTGGTGTGATGACCACCACCTCATCCTAAATGTCAAGCAAACTGAGGAAACGTTTTTTCACCCCAAATCTGTTAGTGACCACTCATCTGTGGTGGTCCATAATGTGGACGTTACTCAGGCCCACTCTTGCAAATGCTCTAGAGTCCAACAACGACTATTTAGGTTCAGGGTTTTTGGAGTCAAACAGAAGGTCATGCTCCTATTTGACCAGGCTGTCATAGGGAGCATTCTACTCTAAGGCATTTCAGGCTGGTTTGGCAACTTGTCAGTTACCTTATTAAAAATCACAAATCCATCACTTGATCCAGACAGCCATGAAGGTGATGGGTTTGAGGTTAAGTAGGACCTGTCACTGCAGACTGTCTTTGAACAAACAGTTATGAGACAGGCCAAGAAAATAATGTCAGACCTCCCATGTACTCCACCCAGTTTTGGCTTCTCCAATCAGACAGACGCAGTTCCTCAATGTAAAGTTGAACAAATATAAGCACTCAATCATCCCCCTGTCAGTCAAACTCCTAAACAGCAGTATGTAGGGCGAGACCATGTGCAATGTGTGTATATATATATATATATATATATATGTATATATATACAGTTGAAGTCGTTTACATATACTTAGGTTGGAGTCATGGAAACTCATTTTTCAACCACTCCACAAATTTCTTGTTAACAAACTATAGTTTTAGCAAGTCGCTATGGTCCTTGCAGAGCAAGGGAAACAACTACTTAACTTCTTCAAGGTCTCAGAGCAAGTGACATCAGCGATTGAAACGCTATTAGCACGCACCCCGCTAACTAGCTAGCCATTTCAGACAGGATAGTTAATGTGTGGAATTTCTTTCCTTAATGTGTTTAAGCCAATCAGTTGTGTTGTGACAAGGTATTGGTGGTATACAGAAGATAGCCCTATTTGGTAAAAGGACAAGTCTGCGTTAATCTAGGATCAAATTATGTCAAACTGGTTAAGTCATGATAACACTGACATAGTAACATCATGACACCACTCCAAGTCAAGACCTACAGTACCTCATGTATTCTCCAAATGCCATTATTTTTGGGATATACTTTGTTCGATGAACATCTCATATTAAAATGACCTCTTTCATAATTCATAATTTCATTCTCTTTCATGATTGTCCGACATGATACGTTTGGATGCTGTTCACATGGAAAACCATCAGACAAGGCTAAACATTTGTGTCATTTTGAGAGTCCATCTATCATTACTTGTGCTGCATCTAAAATATGTGGTTCAGGATTGTTTAGCTTGAGCTGAATAGGCAATATGTATTATTTATTTATTATGTTTATTTGGCAGGGACCATGTACAACAACAAATAAGTCTGGAACTGAAGGGTGGAACTAAAAATAAGATAACTCATGTCAAATATACTGTGTCCGTAAAATGTATATAGGTTCAGACCTTTTGTGAAACAGCACAGTTGGAAAATATATGGCAAATAGAATTCAAAACTGGATGGTCTTCAGCGACAGATGAGAGGGGTTGAGGGTAGCTGAAGGACGGAACTAAAAACAAACAAAAGATAACCATAGAAAATGAGAAGTGATGCGTTGCACCAGATTCAGCTGACAGCTCATTTACATCTGCGGTCCCCAGGCAGGTGAACACATAAACATGAACAAAAAGATGTACAAACAGATATTCAAAACCATAGATCAGGACATACAGACACATTTGACCATAGTTTCATCAGGTTTGCCAGGATTAATAGGCTATGTATCAGAATAATAGGCCTATCATTCAGGACAGATTGTGTTTCCATTGGTAATTCAAGATCTACTTTATTGTCCCTGAGGGGAAATTTGTCTTGGACACACATAGCTGATGCATACAGTAACAATATAAACATGAAAGTATATTCAATCACAAACATTGCCTGTGTCCTTATCATACATAGCCCACTAAATAACAGATGATTTAATCAGACATACACACTGTACATACAGTACATATACACTACCGTTCAAAAGTTGGAGGTCACAAAGAAATGTCCTTGTTTTTGAAAGAAATGCCATTTTTTTGTCCATTAAAAGAACATCAAATTGATCAGAAATACAATGTATACATTGCTAATGCTGTAAATGACTATTGTAGCTGGAAACTGCAGATTTTTTAAAATCGAATATCTACATAAGCGTACAGAGGCCCATTTTTCAGCAAACATCACTCCTGTGTTCCAATAACACGATGTGTTAGCTAATCCAAGTTTATAATTTTATAAGGCTAATTGATCATTAGAAAACCCTTTTGCAATTATGTTAGCACAGCTGAAAACTGTTGTCCTGATTAAAGAAGCAATAAAACTGGCCTCCTTTAGACTAGTTGAGTGTCTGGAGCATCAGCATTTGTGGGTTCAATTACAGGCTCAAAATGGCCAGAAACAAAGAACATTCTTCTCAAACTCGTCAGTCTATTCTTGTTCTGAGAAATGAAAGCTATTCCATGCGAGAAATTGCCAAGAAACTGAAGATCTCGTACAACGCTGTGTACTACTCACTTCACAGAACAGTGCAAACTGGCTCTAACTAGAATATAAAGAGGAGTGGGAGGCCCCAGAGCTCAACTGAGCAAGAGGACAAGTACATTTGAGTGTCTAGTTTGAGAAACAGACGCCTCACAAGTTCTAAACTGGCAGCTTCATTAAATAGTACCCGCAAAACACCAGTCTCGATGTCAACAGTGAAGAGGCGACTCGGGGATGCTGGAACGTTCCCTCTAAACATAAAAGATATCCTTCTAATGGTCTTTAAACAGCCAGACGTCTAGAGCTCCATGAGGGCTCAGATATCATCTATGGGTGACATCTTCCTCTTGCTGGATAGGCCAAAAGCCTTCTCCAACAGATCCTGCTTCTGCCTCTGAATCCCCACCATGTTCTCCCCCACAGAGTCCTTCACTATGAATTTAGTGATGACAACGTCTCTCTTCTGGCCGAGGTGGTGACAGCGGTTCACACACTGGTCCTCTGTTGCTGGGTTCAAGACTGGGTCCATGAGGAAGATGCGCGAGGCGGCTGTGAGGTTTAGCCCCACCCCTCTGGCTTAGAGTGACAGAAGCACGATTAATGGGCTGTCGGGTGTATCTCTCTGGAACTCCTTGATGACCTGAGCCTGCCTCTTCTGGCTCTCTGCCGTCCAGAAGCACAAACCTGAAAAACATCCTCCCTGAGTGGGACTCTGCAGTAGAGTGAGGAAGCGTGTTGACCTGAGAGACAACTAGACTCTTGTTGCTGTTGACCTCACTGCACAGTCAGAGCAGGCTAGATAGATCCTCCACCTTGGAGCTGCTCCTCCAGTTCTCTGAGATGTTGCCCTCCTCCTCCTCTTCTTCCTGAGGAAACCCCACAAGCTCACTGGCCTTGAGGTAGACTAGTGGTTAGAATGTTGGGCCAGTAACCGAAAGGTTGCTGGATGGAATCCCTGAGCTGACAAGGTAAAAATCTGTCATTCTGCCCATGAGCAAAGCAGTTAATGCTGCAAGGAGGCATGAGGACTGCAGATGTGGCCAGGGCAATACATTGCAATGACCATACTGTGAAACGCCTAAGACAGGGAGACAGGACGAACAGCTGATTGTCCTCGCAGTGGCAGACCACGTGGAACAACACCTGCACAGGATCGGTACATCCGAACATCACACCTGCGGGACAGGTACAGGATGGCAACAACAACTGCCCGAGTTACACCAAGAACATACAATCCCTCCATCAGTGCTCAGACTGTCCGCAATAAGCTGAGAGAGGCTGGACTGAGGGCTTATAGGCCTGCTGTAAGGCAGGTCCTCACCAGACATCACCGGCAACAACGTTGCCTATGGGCACAAACCCACCGTCGCTGGACCAAACAGGACTGGTAAAAAGTGCTCTTCACTGACCGAGTCACGGTTTTGTCTCACCTGGGGTCATGGTCGGATTTGCGTTTATTGTTGAAGGAATGAGCGTTACACCGAGGCCTGTGCTCTGGAGCAGGATCGATTTGGAGGTGGATGGTCCGTCATGGTCTGGGGCGGTGTGTCACAGCATCATCAGACTGAGCTTGTTGTTATTGCAGGCAATCTCAACGCTGTGCGTTACAGGGAAGACATCCTCCTTCCTCATGTGGTACCCTTCCTGCAGGCTCATCCTGACATGACGCTCCAGCATGACAATGCTGGTGAGCCATACTGCTCGTTCTGTATGTGATTTCCTGCAAGACAGGAATGTCAGTGTTCCCGGATCTCAATCCCATTGAGCATGTCTGTGACCTGTTGGATCGGAGGGTGAGGGCTAGGGCCATTCCCCCCAGAAATGTCTGCGAACTTGCAGGTGCCTTGGTGGAAGAGTGGGGTAACATCTCACAGCAAGAACTGGCAAATCTGGTGCAGTCCATGAGGAGGAGATGCACTGCAGTACTGAATGCAGCTGGTGGCCACACCAGATACTGACTGTTACTTTTGACCCCCTGGCTGTTCTGGGCTTCACTACTATACCACTAGATGGCAACCTCATATCTAATTATGTGATATTAATACAAGGATAGTGGAATGATAACGCTTTATTCACAATATGATACAAACTAGTAAATGCAATACACAAAGGCATGAAACATGGACCACACAAGGTTTTCAACAAAGTACATCAAAACCCATATTTTATTTTAAGTATAGCAATACAATTGACATATTAAATAACACTATAATAGAATGCTCTGATATAGCTTTCAACGAAACAAAACATTTTTTTCCTTATTTTTTTCTTATTTCAGGTTATCAAAAGAAGAAGCAACGCCCAGCTGTTCAAAATGGTCAATGGGACGAAATGATTCAGTGACTTACTAGAGCTACTCTATTACACTCTGACAACAGAATTGTAACTCAGAAAAAAATGACAAAAACAAAGTAATAACAATAATGATATCACAATCACTGACTTAAAGTTAATGGGAGGCGTGGAATTGTATTGGAATGTGATGACAACCACTAGCTCAGTGCACAGAGACTTGGTTTCCACGTTTCACCACAAAAGCAAAGCAACGAAGGAGTTGAAACGAGAGAAAGAAAAATAGCTTTATATGAAAATATAAATTCTATGATTATATACCATAGATACAAAGTTTCCAGAGAACGGTTGGTTATAGAAGCAACAAAATATGTACATTGTTTTCATGACACACTAGTGTTTGTGTTTTGCAACACATAAACAAACACACCTGACAGTGGACACTAGGCTCAGTCAGGAAATTAAGACTTAACCTGATGGAACAAGACAAAACTGAAAAAAAGCGAGTGTTTAATGATGCAAAATGCCTTCACTGACAAAGGGACAAAAGTCAGCTGTCTACCCCAAATGTTGGAGAGTTATGACTTCATTCAAAAGCCCTCCTTGGAAGGAGATGAAACACGACGGGTAAAATAATAAAATAATTGATGCATCTTTCCACTTCATTTTGTAATTCTATGAGTTGAGTGAGAAATTAAATATAATACAATTGCAATGAACTCCTTCTGTAGCAAAGGGAATTCCTAAACTAACACAAGTGATGAGGAGTTAATGCAGAAATTCCAGCCTGGAAACAAAAAGATGCCAAAAGAAGCAGAAGAAAAGGTCAACAGAATTATCCTCACTCAGCAGCCTACATATCACTGAAAAAGGAAATCAGACACAAATGCAATTAACTTGCTCTCCCTCTCTCTAATATTTCTATTAACGGAAATGAGTATAAGTCTTTGGTAAAAGTTACAAATCATAGGTATCCTCGATGCTTTGTTGTGATAATCAAATATAAATATTCTAATAGCATGTTCATTGTGCTGTATAATGAATTCACATTTTATTTCAAATGTAAATCACAGGTGGTCTCTCTTTCCTTCAGATAACTAAGGGAGATATTTATCAAAGTGATTCTACCAGGAAATATAGAGGTGGCAGTATGACAACAACTAAAACAGGGTCAATGAGTTTATGTGAATCACTCTAGGACTCAAAAAACACAGTAAATATTTCCTTGCTTAGGCCACCATACGACAGTCATAGCATACAATCATACCACACACAAGTCGAGCAACAGTGAGGATTAGAAACGACGTACACAAGGCTGTGTGACGTGGGAGCATAAGTCCTTTACCCCAATAATAAATTCAATAGGGTATGACACAGAAAATAGCAATTGGCTGTATCAATAGTATCCATTTTCTCAAAGAAGTTTCCGCTCACACAAGGGCATTATCATTTCTTCATTTGACTCTTCTGTGACTGTGTGTAGACTATTAGCAGCAAGAAGCAAAAACCAACTGAGCCAGAAGGGGGTGTAAGTGTGCAGAAAATCAACACTGGCATTGAATAAGAGTGGTAAAACTGTTGGATCAAGTGGGAGTCAGTTCGGCTGAGGCGTGTCATGACATCTACAAAATCACAAGCTATAATGATCAATATATATATATATATATATATATATATATATATATATATATATATATAAGCATAATATGAATCATACTAAAAATAATACAAGTTCACAGTAGCTGTTATAATACCACCTTCAATATTCAAATATGGGTTTGAATTGCTAATTAGATGCACAATGAAGATAAAGGTCATATAAACAAAAGTTAATCAAACAACAAATAGAACTGATGACCCTATTGCCTGTAGGTGTGACAGAAACCAGACTGTCTTGCAGCAAATGAGTGATATTTGAGCCACAAGGGAGAGGAGAGGTGGTCTACTGTAATGAACCTCAGGTTGGACAGCTTATTCATATGAACATGGAGCTATGACACTCTCACTCCTCTTCCTTATATGAGCTAGTAGAGAGCAAACGGAGCAATGTTTTTTTTCCTACTTCTCAAAAGCAGTTGAGTGAGGGCTTTGCCATGGAATGTTGAAATCAGAGTTTAAGTGTAGTAGAGTCCATCAGCTTAGTATAGGCAGTAACTGACATTATAGTGCAAACAAGAAAGACAGAAGTATGTTTTGTTGTTGTGAACTCAAAAACGTAGGTGCAAACGCTCAGTAGGATAACATTAAGACATAAAATGGCAAAAAATAAATATCAAAAACTTTTTATCAGTGTAAAAAAGTAATCAGGTTATTCATTTAACCAAGAGTCTGGCAAAAAAGGCCTCAAAAAGTCTTGTCTTATAGTCCTTGACATTTTACAAAGTAAGTGGCTCTCTGTCTGTGAGGGCCTTGGGCCCCTCAGGCCTGGTGGGTGGGCCCTTCAGACGAGGGACTCCATGCTCTCTGCCTGGTCTGACTCATCAGACATGACCATGGTGCAGTTTCTGTCCATGGACGTGAGGCCAGAGCCATTCTCCTTGGTGCTGATCAGACTGAGCATAGCTTTATAAAGGTACTGGTACTGATCCTGTGGAGGGAGAGGAACATGCTCTTAGAGAGGGGGAAACTACAAATGTTCAATTATGTAGTTTTTACATTTAATCCCATAATCATGCTCTACTGGTCTACTTACTATGTCTGTGAAAACTCCAGGCCTCATGAGGTTGATCATTTTGGCCACCTGATAGACGCCCACGGCACTCTCACTCTCCAGCTGCTGGGACAGGGTGGTAAGGGCACACAGCATGCCCGCTGACACTGCCCCGAACCTGGGAGACAGGAGAGGGACAAACAGGGTTACTTTATAGGCCCTAAAACAAGACAGGGACTGAGGGACACACAGGGTCACAAATGAGCATAGAGCCCAGTGAGCCCAGAGGGTCAAATGAATTCCATGTGAGACCACAGGACCGGTTCAGCTCAGAGGGTCAAATGAATTCCAAGTGAGACCACAGGAGCGGTTCAGCCCAGAGGGTCAAATGAATTCCATGTGAGACCACAGGAGCGGTTCAGCCCAGAGGGTCAAATGAATTCCATGTGAGACCACAGGAGCGGTTCAGCCCAGAGGGTCAAATTAATTCCATGTGAGACCACAGGAGCGGTTCAGCCCAGAGGGTCAAATTAATTCCATGTGAGACCACAGGAGCGGTTCAGCCCAGAGGGTCAAATTAATTCCATGTGAGACCACAGGAGCGGTTCAGCCCAGAGGGTCAAATTAATTCCATGTGAGACCACAGGAGCGGTTCAGCCCGGAGGGTCAAATTAATTCCATGTGAGACCACAGGAGCGGTTCAGCCCGGAGGGTCAAATTAATTCCATGTGAGACCACAGGAGCGGTTCAGCCCGGAGGGTCAAATTAATTCCATGTGAGACCACAGGAGCGGTTCAGCCCGGAGGGTCAAATGAATTCCATGTGAGACCACAGGAGTGGTTCAGCCCGGAGGGTCAAATGAATTCCATGTGTGACCACAGGAGCGGTTCAGCCCAGAGGGTCAAATTAATTCCATGTGAGACCACAGGAGTGGTTCAGCCCGGAGGGTCAAATTAATTCCATGTGAGACCACAGGAGTGGTTCAGCCCAGAGGGTCAAATGAATTCCATGTGAGACCACAGGAGCGGTTCAGCCCGGAGGGTCAAATTAATTCCATGTGAGACCACAGGAGTGGTTCAGCCCGGAGGATCAAATAAATTCCATGTGAGACCACAGGAGCGGTTCAGCCCAGAGGGTCAAATTAATTCCATGTGTGACCACAGGAGCGGTTCAGCCCAGAGGGTCAAATGAATTCCATGTGAGACCACAGGAGCGGTTCAGCCCAGAGGGTCAAATGAATTCCATGTGTGACCACAGAAGCGGTTCAGCCCCTTAAGAAATGAGGGATGCTCACAGGAAAAGGTTGCTGCTTCTATTAACATCCGTGTCAAATGTGATGGAGATACATAAGCTAACTACCATGTCTCACCAGCTAATGAATATGCAGACAATTACGACAGCCGTCTTTCCAAAACCTCTTAGGGGGGGATTCCATAGTACAGATACAGAACTGAAATGCTCAATTAGTCCCTTTTTTCTCTGGGATGAGACAAGCAATCTTCATTTTCCTAATGAATAAACATGACTGAGGCTGCATGTCTCGTCGTTGGGAGTGTTGTTCGTTGCCGCTAATGTCTGTCAGCATTAATAGACATTCATTATTTCTAATTGGATGGAGTATCAGGGTACATGGGGGTGGAACTTGTTGCGGATTAAAGGCTGTGCGTGATGACGAATTGCACATAAAACATTTTTGCGGTTAAATTCCCATGTACCGAATAAAAAATACAAGTTAAATGGCATTTTCAACTGTACTGATGGTTTTGTCACTAAAATGTTGCGTTAGAGGCTATAGTGAGTGTGCCCACTCTGGTCTTGACACCTGCGCTCTAGACAACAGCTGGCAGATACACTGTGTGTGTAGCCTAAATGATGAGATTATTATGAACAAAAGAGCAAGATTATTTTAAATTTGTCAAACGGCAGCCAAGCATCAATCATCATGTCTTCAGAATAAGACCCTTGATATTTATTGGAAAGGAGCATCAAGATCACCATGCACTTTCACCACCCTGTGAAGTTTTTCTGTAGCCTAATAAACTGCATGGTTTCTCGAGTCGTAGTGTTAGGGCCACACAAAATATAATCATGTGACTAAGTTTACTTTGATTTGATGGTTGTTATATTGATATTTGAGCATAAAGGCATTTCCACTGCAATTTCTCGCATAATTCATTTTACAGACACAAAAAGATCTCACCTTGCCTAGCGTATTTTGTTTTGTGAACATTTGGAAAGTTTACCAGCAAATTAACTGTTTCCATCAGGCCTTTCGTGAAATATTTAATCCGACATGCACTGCCCACATGTACTTTACGCATAGAAAGGTTGCATGGAAACCTGGTTAGAGTGAATAATTACATGTTCTGTTGAAACAGAACACAGTTTAAAGTATTTACTTAGAGGTTAAAAGAAGAGATAATGATTCTCTCTGTCATCAGGAGCATGATGTGACACACTCACTCATCGTGCACTATGGTAGGTCCGTCTCTGATCATGGCCTCCTCCTTGATGACATTGATGAGCTCAAAGGTGCTGCTCATGGGAGCATCAGGGTTGGGCCATTTAGGGCACTGGAAGTGACGCACCTCCAACACATAGTCATCCTGGGGTAGAGGGAAAAGAAAGACAGAAGAAGAGGTAGTTTAAGGTACATACAAAGATGCCCACCCACACACAAAGACTGACTCACACACTCATGCAGGTAAAGACAGTCATACACACAGACGCAGGCCCATTAAAACACCGCACAACAAGTCAACATGGGCCAGCATCCCTGTGGAACGCTTTTGACACCTTGTAGAGTCCATGCCCTGACAAATTGAGGCTGTTCTGAGGGCAAAAGGGGAGGGTGTGCAACTCAATATTAAGGTGTTCCTAATGTTTGGTATACTCAGTGTATAATACAGATATATGCCATTTAACAGACACTTTAATCCAAAGCGATTTACAGTCATGCGTGCATACATTTTACGCATAGGTAGTGTTGGGAATAGAACCTACTATCCTGGTGTTGCAAATGCCATGCTCTACCAACTAAGCTACAATGGACTTCCTACACCCACACACACAGGCACACACATCGCATCGTACCTGTGTGGCCTCCAGGATAAAGTCGTGGATGATGATCTGCTCTTCGTTAGAAAGGCATAGTCTGTCTTTGCTGATGAGCGTGACAGTGAAGGCCTCACAGTTCATGGCCTCCTCTCGGCTTGGCCAGTACACAAACTCATCCTCCGCCTAAAGACATAGCCAAACCAAAACAAGGATGTTATGGCAAGCCTAAATAAGTTCAGGAGTAAAAGTTTGCTTAACAAGTTACATAATAAGTTGCATGGATTCACACTGTGTGCAATAATAGTGTTTCATATGATTTTTAAATTACTACCTCATCTCTGTACCCCACACATACAATTATCTGTGCGGTCCCTCAGTCAAGCAGTGAATTTCAAACACAGATTCAACCACAAAGACCATGGAGGTTTTCCAATGCCTCGCAAAGAAGGGCACCTATTGGTGGATGGGTAAAAAAAACACAGCATGGAATATCCCTTTGAGCATGGTGAAGTTATTAATTACACCTTGGATGATGTATAATCACACAAAGTAACAGGTGTCCTTCCTAACTCATTTGCTTGAGAGTAAGAAAACTGCTTAGGGATTTCACCATGAGGCCAATGGTGACTTTAAAACAGTTACAGAGTTTAAAGGCTGTGTGACAGGAGAAAACTGAGGATGTATCAACAACATTGTAGTTACTCCACAATACTAACCTAATTGACAGAGTGAAAAGAAGAAAGCCCGTACAGAATAAAAAATATTATAAAACATGCATCCTGTTTGCAACAAGGCGCTAAAGTAATACTGCAAAAAATGTGGCAAAGCAATGAACTTTTTGTCCTGAATACATACAAAGTGTTATGTTTTGGGCAAATCCAATACAACACATTACTGAGTACCACTGTCCATATTTCAAGCATATAGGTAGCTGCATCATGTTATGGGTAGCGTGGTAATCATTAAGGACTGGGAGTTTTTCAGGATAAAAAATAATGGTGCGAAGCACAGGCAAAATCCTACAGCTAAACCTGGTTCAGTCTGCTTTCCACCAGACACCGTGAGACAAATTCACCTTTCAGCAGGACAATAACATAAAACACAAGACCAAATCCACACTGAAGTTGCTTACCAAGAAGACAGTGAATGTTCCTGTGTGGCCAAAATTTTACATAAATCTACATGCCCAGAATGATTCACAGCTGTAATCCCTGTCAAAGGTGCTTCTACAATGTACTGACTCAGGGGTGTGAATAATTACACTACCTGTCGAAAGTTTTAGAGCACCTACTTATTCAAGGTTTTTCTTTATTTTTACTATTTTCTACATTGTAGAATAATAGTGAAGACATCAACACCATGAAATAACACATATGGAATCATGTAGTAACCAAAAAAGTGTTAAGCAACTCAAAATAAACTACCTTTCAAAAGTTTAGGGTCGTCCTTGTTTTTGAAAGAAAAGCACATTTTTTGTCCATTACAATAAAATCTAATTGATCAGAAATACAGTGTAGACATTGTTAGTGTTGTAAATTACTATTTTAGCTGGAAACAGCAGGTTTTCTTATGGAATATCTACATAGGTGTACAGAGGCCCATTATCAGCAACCATCACTCCTGTGTTCCAATGGCACGTTGTGTTAGCTAATCCAAGTTTATAATTTTAAAAGGCTAATTGATCATTAGAAAACCCTTTTGCAATTATGTTAGCACAGCTGAAAACAGTTGTTCTGATTAAAGAAGCAATAAAACTGGCCTCCTTTAGACTAGTTGAGTATCTGAAGCATTAGCATTTTGGGGTTTGATTACAGGCTAAAAATGGCAAGAAACAAATGACTTCCTTCTGAAACTCATCAGTCTATTCTTGTTCTGATAAATTAAGGCTATTCCATGCGAGAAAATTCCAAGAAACTGAAGATCTCGTACAACGCTGTGTACTACTCCCTTCACAGAACAGCGCAAACTGGCCCTAACCAGAATAGAAAAAGAAGTGGGAGGCCCCGGTGCACAACTGAGCAAGAGGTCAAGTACATTTGAGTGTCTAGTTTGAGAAACAGATGCCTCACAAGTCCTCAACTGGCAGCTTTATTAAATAGTACCCGCAAAACACCAGTTTCAACGTCAACAGTGAAGAGGCAACTCCGGGATGCTGGCCTTCTAGGTAGAGTTCCTCTGTCCAGTGTCTGTGTTCTTTTACTCATCTTAATCTTTTCTTTCAACTCTGCCTAGAAGGCCAGCATTCCGGAGTCGCCTCCGCACTGTTGATATTGAGACTGGTGTTTTGCGGGTACTATTTAATAAAGCTGCCAGTTGAGGACAGGACAAAAATTAAGTCAATTTTGAATTCAGGCTGTAACACAACAAAATGTGTATAAGTCAACAGGTATGAATACTTTCTAAAGGCACTGTATGAATGTGTGTTTTTTGGCGGGGTTGGGTTAAAAGGGATTGTTACATTTCGTTTGGACCTTGTGTGCAATTGACCAATAAAGTGATCTTAATCTTGATCTTAATCTTAATAAGACATATGGCTGAGTGGAGCGACTGATACAGCTGCTGTCACCTTCAGTATTCATCTCAATTCCTCTCACACCCAAACGAGTGGCTTCCTGTGTGAACACTGGGCCAAGGCTGGGAGAGACTAAGCTTAGCGTGCTAAGACAGCCCTTTAATAGACCAGAGATAAGGCTGAAGCCAACAACCCTTGGTGGTGGTGTGTGTGTGCATGTACTGTATGTGTGTGTGTGCCTGCATGCTTGCACATGCACTTGTTCATGTGCATGTGTGCGTGCGTGTGAGAGACCCACCAGCCCCTGGTTGTCCGGCAGCATGACAATGATCTGTGCATTGTGGTCCCAGATCATCCTCCAGAAGTCTTTAGTGGTGTGGGGCAGAGGATGCTGGGTAATGATGAACTCATTGCTCCTGTAGTAGCCCTGTGGTGTGGGAACAGAGGTCAAGGGTCCAAGCAAGGGTTGTGTTGTGGTTACACACAAAGATGAAAACAAGCCTGTGTGTGTCAGATGAAACCTGCCACAGCAGTAGACTACCACTGCTCAAAACACCTTAGATCTAGCGGCCTACCTTTTTATGTCCCGACACAAACCTAGGATTCACATAGGTCAACGACAAATCCAAGTCCATTCCTTTCAGTTGATAGCAATGAACAATGTCTATGATAGCAATGTCTATGAGACAAAGGGATCATATATCATAATACTGACATTCCTTAGCTCAGTTGGTCCAGCCGGGAGTGTGGCAGGGACAGTGAATGATTGACAGAGGAGGGACAGGAGGTGGTACTCACCATTATGTAAGACGCGTTAATGTAATCTGTGCCTTTCATGCCGGGCAAAGGTGCCAACCCCACCCTCGCACGCTCCGCTGCCATAGAGAAAGAGAGATCCAATCAAGGCACAGTGATCATAGAGCTAAGTAGCAAACATGTTCTTATTGGTTTACAAAGTCAAGTGTGTCATTTTTATGAAAGCAGCCACAGCATAATCACTTAAAATAACTCTAGTATGAGCATGGAGCATAAACAACTGGTTATGTAACTAACTACTGTAGATGAATGACTTCCAATGACCATGAATAGAGCCTAAGGTTATCAGAAACAGGAAACTGTGGAAAGCAGCAGCCTAGATGGGAGCCAATACGAAATGTGAATATCGCTGTCAGGTGGTGCATGGATAATATAATTTGACTTACAGGGTACTACCGAGGAGTTGCGGTTCTTCTCTTTATTGCATTCCTTCTGAGCACTGAAGCACTCCACAAACCTGGCGTTACACTGAGTCACCAACTGCAACAAGAGAGGTGAGAGGGCAAGAAAGACAGATGGGTGGATGAAAGTGGGAGAGGAAGAAAGACAGAGAGAGAGAGGTTAGATAACAATGATACAATACACCAGATTATCTGATAAAGATACATGCTTCGATTGATCATTCATACCCTCCCTACTCTGTCATTTAAACAAACTCTCATGGCCTGCAGTACTCTGCGTAGAGTCACTGACCTCAGGTGTTCTGACACTAACCACCCTACTGTTATGGCCCTAAACATGGGGTTCAGCACATAGCTAGTAGTGTTTAAGAATAGAGCCCAACATGTGTTTAGAATAGAGCCCAACCATGTGCTGCTTCCCATCAACACCAACTTTCAACAGTTCATTAAATTATAGTCAAGTCTCAGATCAAATTCTGCTGACTGAAAAAAGTGTTTGCTCATCCTAATATTGCAGATAACGCGCATGCCAAATCGCATGTCACAAAAAGACAAACACTGCTTAATTCTTTGTAGAGCAGAAATTAACACAGACTTTTTCTTGGGCTGTGAAAAACAAAATAAATCTTCTCTCCAAAAAATTATTAACTTCAAATCCAGCCTTGAGGCTAATTGCATTAAAATCCCAATGGCTGCCATTGTTTCGCAAGAGCACGCTCAATCTCTCCAAACCCTGGGCTAAATCAAATACACTGTGGAGGAGAATAATGAAAGCCAATTACGTTGTGAGCTTGTCATCAAACCAGGCCATAACCCAGACCCCCCACCATTATAGGAAAGTTCACATCTCCCTGGAAACAAGCAGTGAGTGGGGTTCTTCAAAGGGGCCACCAGAGGAAGATAAGTACTCTTTCCCCAAATGTATTTCCATTCTAATTACAATCACTTCTCCAGTAGTGGGCCCTGAGGGAGATGAATCACAACTTTGTGATGCTGAGGGACATCTTTAAGGAGACAGACAGGACCCTGAAGTCCCTGCTCTGGGAAAACATGGGAACGATGGAGAGCTGAGAGAAGAGAGAGGATAGAGGGAGAGTGGGGTACAGAGAGAGAGAGAAAAAAGAGGCACAGAGAGAGAAAGAGATAGAAAGAAAGGTAAGGAGAGAAAGAGAGACAGCAAGAGAGACAGACAGACAGAGAGATGTGGCAGAAAAAGAAATATGCAGAGAAAATATGTTTGAGAGAGAAGGAGCATGATAGACAGATAGAGAAAGAGATCTAGGGGAATGAGTGTTCAGTAAGACTGAGAAGGAGGTGCTCTGACCTTAAACTGTTTCTCCAGCCGTGTCTTGCCGCCCACCCCAGGCATAAGGATACTGTTGACATAGCTGTGCAGCTGGCTGGACAACACCTCCGTCTCCTTCCCCATGATGGCCTCAATCAACGCATCATGAATGAAGATATACTGCTCCTATAGGCCAAGCAGGACAGAAAGAGAGAACACCAGTCAGACATGCAGACAAAGTGGCAGTGCAGCTCTTTTTAGAGCAGATAAATTATGACAATGACCATGGTCCCCTTGGTCCCGGACAACAGTGGCTGTGTGATGCATGCCTTTCCTATATTTACAAAGAGGGACATGGACAGACTTAAACACAGCTGCATTAGACAGATAAGAAAGACGGAAGTTTAACGTTATGCTCTACTGTAGTCTACTAGCTGCAGGGAGTTTGATCATTCGGGACTTTACCACAGATGCTCAAGTGAATAGAATGGCACATGGTGATTATAGAATGAGTCACTCAGGATGTTCATACACACTCAAAAACACACACACACACACACACACACACACACAACCCACCTCTGTTTGTACCAGGTAGTTTCGCTGGGTCCGGATGTGTTTGAGGAAGCCCAGGACGTTGACTGTGCTTTTGTCCTTGATCTGCTGCAGCATGCTGTCTATGACGATGTAGGTCCCTGTCCGGCCCACACCCGCACTGCACACACACACATGAACACACAACTTGGATATTCATACAGGGTTTCCTATTGGCATATGGTCTTCTTCTAACTCAGCTGTCAATCCCAGTCCATGTATGCTGCATTAATCTTCTCCTCTAACTGGTTCTTAATCGATCAATTCATGTCATTGGCTGGTCAGAGAGACCAGACACATCATTTTCCAGATCTAAACCAGTTGCTGATGAATGATGTTCAAGGACTGAAGTTGGGGAGAGCAGCTCTAATGCATCCAAGCCCTCCTGGAGAAGTCATACAGTACAAACTCCTATAAAACATGCCTTAACCTCACATCTGACCCTTAACAGGGCTATTTATATCTCATAGGTGGACTTCTCCTCAAGTCAAGGTCCTGTGTGTATCATTAACAGAAATCCATGTTCAGCAGGAGAGAAGCCAGTCGGCAGCACTGACAGTGTGAGAGAAGGTCCACCCAGGTCAATGTGTCCACCCAGGACACAGTAATAAGCTTGGCTAGAGGACCTGTGGTGTGTGTGTCTGGCAGAGCTGTATAGTTGAGTGTGTAGACACAGCAGGTTCTGCCTGTGAAGGGTCATTATCGAACAGCACAGGACAGATGACATTAGAGACCATTACTCTCATTACCGAGGAGGGAACTTTCACTGGACAATTACAGTCCATTTCCCTGCCTTAAACACATGCTTAGCTAACCACAGCTGGGATTCCTTTCTCTCAGGTAACAAAGGAAGTGCAGAGTAGCTGTAGGGAAAATTATAGTGTATATTTCAGACTGCAGTGCATATTACACTCTAAAAATGAGGGGTTCAACTGAAGTTCTAAGATCATCAAAGAACATTAGGGTTC
The DNA here is from genome assembly GCF_034236695.1 of Oncorhynchus nerka. Taxonomy (NCBI): domain Eukaryota; kingdom Metazoa; phylum Chordata; class Actinopteri; order Salmoniformes; family Salmonidae; genus Oncorhynchus; species Oncorhynchus nerka. Next base: position 75,680,969 of record NC_088410.1, on the reverse strand, counting down.
TTGGCAATGAAAAACAGCCCCAAAAAGGTTTTTCAAAGATACAGAAGAGGCACACAGGGGAATTTGCTGTTAATCCTTCCCTTTCTCTAATGTATTTTGCAATAAAACTAGCAAGTGTTGTAAGATCATTGCTTTACTAGGACTCGAGACCACAGCAGCAATCCTGCTCTTGCCCTATCTCTTCAATGAGGACCCGAGTAGCCTTTATGGCCGTGACAAGGTATGCCTATGCGCAAATAATCTGTTTCTTCATAAACGTGTGCATGCTTATATAAAACTACAGCTGAACATTTGTTATGTTCTTTGTTAATTGTATGTGTATTAATCTTTTCTTACTTTTGTTGACACAGATTACACTGCTCCCTACTCCTTTACTGCACATCGGTGGGAATCCAATTCACCATGAGAGTGAAATCCCATGGGTATTTGACGCCCTATTGGACGTCCCCATGGGACTTGGGGCTCTGCTAGGGCTAGATGTTTTATTTTCAGTTCAATTTCCCCAAAATCTCAAGTTACTGTGTTCTGGGGATAAGAGAATTTGGGGTGAAGTTGTCAGGGCCGGTTATAAAGATGGCAAACTCCCTAACATAACTAAGTGGTTGTTGGACACACACACACACACACACACACACACACACACACACACACACACACACACACACACACACACACACACACACACACACACACACACACACACACACACACACACACACACACACACACACACACACACAGCCTAAAGCAAAACAACTGCATTTAGTATCAAGTCTACAATACTGTTAGTTTACCTATGATTCATCTTTAATGTATGTTGTTTTTATTGTACATCATTATTTTATTTAAAAAAATGTAATGAAATGCACTACACAAAGTAAATGTATTATTTATTATGGTCTGACATGTCTGCAGACATTTTGTTTGGTAAACTGTTTTGTAAATATTCCTTCACATTTGTGGTGCCACTAAATAATCAATGTATTACTTAAATCCATATTGTCAATATTGTTATTACTATTATTGTTATTAATGTATTTTTTTTTATAATGGAGAGAGTGAGGACAGGGAGTTAAAAAAATTAACCCCAAAAGGTTCTTCGAGGAACCATTATAAGGGGTTCTTCGAATAACCTTTTTCAAGGGTTCTTAAAATAACTTATAGGGTTTCCCCCACAGTTTCAATTTGAAGAACCCATAAAGGTTCCAGGAACCTTTACTTTTTCCACTGCATGGCTCTATGCCAGGTCACTCACAGCACTGCATGTAGAGGGCATACTTTTTCATCTCAGTCGTGCCAAATCAAATTGTATTTGTCACATGTGCCGAATACAATACCTTACAGTGAAATGCTTACTTACAAGCCCTAAGCAACAATGCAGTTTAATATATATATTATATATATATATATATATATATATATATATGAATAAGAAATAAAAGCAATAATTATTAAAGAGCAGCAGTAAAATAACAATAGCGAGGCTATATACGGGGGGTACCGGTACAGAGTCAATGTGTCAACCGGTTAGTCAAGGTAATTGAGGTAATATGTACATTTAGGTAGAGTTATTAAAGTGCCTATGCATAGATAATAACAGAGAGTAGTAGCAGTATAAAAGGGGGGTCGGGGGGAATGCAAATAGTCTGGGTAGCCATTTGATTAGATGTTCAGGAGTCTCATGGCTTGGGGGTAGAAGCTGTTTAGAAGCCTCTTGGACCTAGATTTGACACTCCGGTACTGCTTGCTATGCGGGAGCAGAGAGAACAGTCTATGACTAGGGTGGCTGGAGACTTTGACAATTTTTAGGGCCTTCCTCTGACACCGCCTGTTATAGAGGTCCTGGATGGCAGGAAGCTTGGCCACACTGATGCACTGGGCCGTACACACTACCCTCTGTAGAGCTTTGTACGTGTCTCTGTGTGTGGAGTAAAGGTGGTCTAGAGTTTTCTTTCCCTCTAGTTGCACATTTAACCTGCTGGTGGAAATTTGGTAAAACAGATTTAAGTTCCCTGCATTAAAGTCCACGGCCACCAGGAGCGCCGCCTCTGGATGAGCATTTTCCTGTTTGCTTATGGCGGTATACAGCTCATTGAGTGTGTCTTAGTGCCAGCATCGGTCTGCGGTGGTATGTAGACAGCTACGAAAAATACAGATGAAAACTCTCTAGGTAGATAGTGTGGTCTACAACTTATCATGAGATGCTCTACCTCAGGCGAGCAAAACCTTGAGACTTCCTTAGATATCGTGCACCAGCTGCTGTTTACAAATATACACAGAACGCCACCCCTTGTCTTACCAAAGCTGCTGTTCTATCCTGACGATACAGTGTAAAACCGGCCAGCTGTATTTTGTGAATGTTGTCGTTCAGCCGCAACTCAGTGAAACATAAGATATTACATGTTTTTTATGTCCTGTTAGTAGTTTAATCTTGCTCGTAGGTCATCATTTTTATTTTTCAATATTTACCAAATGAACAGATGGCAGTGGTAGTTTACTCCGCCCCCTTTTTATCCATTTTCTCTTCACACAAATGACAAGGATTTTGGCCTGTTCCCGGGAAAGCAGTATATCCTTCACGTTGGACTCGTTAAAGGAAAAAGCTTCTATCAGTTCGTGGTGAGTAATCACTGTTCTGATGTCCAGAAGTTATTTTTGGTCATAAGACACGGTCGCAGCAACATTATGTACATAATAAGTTTTAAAAAATGTGTTACAAACAACGCAAAAAAATATATAATAATAACAAAAATCCTACCCATTTATTGGCCGAAACACTTATGTGTCAAGCACCACAACAGATGCTTCACTGGTGAAAATAAATAATAAACTAAACTACAGTAAATCATGAAACGGTCTAATATTGACTATTTCTGGGGGCTCATTAGTTCTCATAATCTTTATTTTTGCCTTGTGTTCTTCCTCTCACGCTTGATACCTTTTTGAATACACAGTTTGCAAAATGTGCACCCCTTCTAAGTAAGTCTTCTCCCATAAGGACCCCTGAGCAGCACAGTGACAGAGACAATACCTGCAGTGGACCAGCATAGGGCCCATCTCTGGGGTCTGGGTGGCAGCAGACCTCCTGACGAAGGTGAGCACGGGGAGGGTGTACTCAGGGACGCCCATGTCAGGCCACTGGGTATAGTGGTATTGCACCACCGTTCTTTCACTCTGACACCCCTTAGGGTTCCCTTTCTGACCCTTGGAGAGAGGGAGGGAGGAATAGGGAGGAGGGAGATAGAGAGAAAACACATTGATTAGTATCTTTCTACATGATAAGAAGTAGATGAGATATCATGTTAGTCACTTTGCAATAACACTGAGACCAGTAGAACAGGATCACCTGAGAAGACAGGTATGGAGACCATTAACACTGTAGACCAATAACACTGAGACCAATAACACTGTTGACCTATAATACAGCAGACCTATAACACTGTAGACCTATAACACTGCAGACCTATACATCAAATTCAAATCAAATCAAATGTATTTATATAGCCCTTCTTACATCAGCTGATATCTCAAAGTGCTGTACAGAAACCCAGCCTAAAACCCCAAACAGTAAGCAATGCAGGTGTAGAAGCACGGTGGCTAGGAAAAACTCCCTAGAAAGGCCAAAACCTAGGAAGAAACTTAGAGAGGAACCAGGCTATGAGGGGTGGCCAGTCCTCTTCTGGCTGTATTTGGGTGGAGATTATAACAGAACATGGCCAAGATGTTCAAATGTTCATAAATGACCAACATGGTCAAATAATAATAATCACAGTAGTTGTCGAGGGTGCAACAAGTCAGCACCTCAGGAGTAAATGTCAGTTGACTTTTCATAGCCGATCATAACACTGTTGACCTATAACACTGCAGACCTATAACACTGCAGACCTATAACACTGCAGACCTATAACACTGCAGACCTATAACACTGCAGACCTATAACACTGTAGACCTATAACACTGTTGACCTATAACACTGTAGACCTATAACACTGCAGACTTATAACACTGTTGACCTATAACACTGCAGACCTATAACACTGTTGACCTATAACACTGCAGACCTATAACACTGTTGACCTATAACACTGCAGACCTATAACACTGTAGACCTATAACACTGCAGACCTATAATACTGCAGACCTATAACACTGCAGACCTATAACACTGTATACCTATAACACTGTAGACCTATAACACTGTCACTGACCTTTTTTACTTTTGTGTTGCGCACGGTGAAGCGTCGTAGCGTGTAGCAGGCGTGCACTTTGGTGCTCTTTAGCGTGACCACGATGTTCCCATATTCCTCTGTGTTCTCTGTGGGCCAGTACTGATCACATTTTCTCTGCAGAGACACACCACACATGGTTAGGGACTCTTGTTTCAATGAATCACAAAAAACAAAAGGTTATTATATGAGTACTAAAAGGATCTATTGAATTGTAGTGTATATACCCTTCCTTTCTCCACGAGGTTGGTGATCATGACGATGATGCCAGTGTTCTGTTCCCACACCATCCTCCAGAAGTCCTCGAAGGTGGACTTGAGGGGGCCCTGGGCCGCGATGTATGCCTTGGGCTTGTTATAGCCCTACCATACACAGGGAAACAAGGTGAGAGACCATGAACAAAACATACACAATATTCAAAGACATTGTTATGCTTGTACAATACGTAACACATATTGTACACACACGCCTACAATACACAGTACAAAAAACGAATTCTTACAAATACACACTCACACGACCAGACGGACCGAAATAGATACTCCAATCAACACTCACATCTACGTAATTGGCATTGATATAGTCACTGTGTTTGGTGTCCTTCCCAGCTAAAGGCCGTAGCTTCACCCGAGTGTGGTCGTCTGGAGGAGAGACAGGGACAGTTAGCTCTGTGTGTGTGTGTGTGTGTGCGTGCGTGCACGTGTGTGTCTCACATTCCCCACACTACATATTCTGTTAGCTCTGAAGACACCAGTAGCCTAGATGATGAGAGCTGTACTCTTACAAGCAGGATCTGTATGTCATGAAGCATCAGTGCAGTGGTGTGACAGCCTGTCATGCTCCTGTATTGTGGTGTGACAGCCTGTCACGGTCCTGTATTGTAATGTGACAGCCTGTCATGCTCCTGTATTGTGGTGTGACAGCCTGTCATGCTCCTGTATTGTGGTGTGACAGCCTGTCATGCTCCTGTATTGTGGTGTGACAGCCTGTCATGCTCCTGTATTGTGGTGTGACAGCCTGTCATGCTCCTGTATTGTAATGTGACAGCCTGTCATGCTCCTGTATTGTGGTGTGACAGCCTGTCATGCTCCTGTATTGTGGTGTGATAGCCTGTCATGCTCCTGTATTGTGGTGTGACAGCCTGTCATGCTCCTGTATTGTGGTGTGACAGCCTGTCACGGTCCTGTATTGTAATGTGACAGCCTGTCATGCTCCTGTATTGTAATGTGACAGCCTGTCATGCTCCTGTATTGTGGTGTGACAGCCTGTCATGCTCCTGTATTGTGGTGTGACAGCCTGTCATGCTCCTGTATTGTGGTGTGACAGCCTGTCATGCTCCTGTATTGTGGTGTGACAGCCTGTCATGCTCCTGTATTGTGGTGTGACAGCCTGTCATGCTCCTGTATTGTAATGTGTGGTGTGCACTACTCACAGGCCACGATGTTGATGTATCTGTTCTTGTGCTTGTTGTCTGGATGGTTGGAGTGCTCCGACGTGATCTTCATGTCCACCGTGCATCGTTGCACCTCCTGTGGGGGAGAGAGAGACACACCAAGGGTAACATTTTGGAACGAAGTGAAAAGAGAGATTTGACAGTTATAGAGGCATTTCTGGTAACATCTAAGCAATTTTTCGCTGTCAGATGCGGTCGACAAAGTGACAGACACAGGGCAGCTGTCTCCCTCCCTCTCTTCCTCTCTCTCTCTCTCTCTCTCTCTCTCTCTCTTCCTCGCTCTCTCTCTGAGCAGAAGTTGACACGCTCTCTCCAGGGTTGGGCTCAATTCAAATCAAAGGGCAGTCAATTCAGGAAGTGATAAATACCTTCTACTTTTCAGTTTATTGAGAAGTGTTTGAAAATAAATACCCTTTTTCTATTATTGAATTGTCGTTTCAGTTTACTTTCTGAATAGACGGCCTTCAATTCGATTTGAGCCCAACTCTGGCTCTCTCCCCTTAAGTGCTGTCACACACTAAGCTAACCATCACACAATCTTCCCAAACCTCCGCTGCTCTCACAACATCATTCCACTCACAGTGGAACCATAAAGTATGCCATCCATTGAGAAGCTTCATGTATCACTTTTATCAACCGTCCTTTAAAGCCACGGCAGAAAACATGCCAAATATGCTTGCGTTCTTTGTGTGTCTCGATACAATCATGAAACCAGAGAACACATGCCCATTCTACTCTATCACTCTATAGTCTTATAGCAACCAGTACATAGTCAATGTTTTATGACAAACCAACAACAGTTATCTGGCCTTCTAGCAACACGAATTATGACCGACCATGGTCTTCAGTCTGGTCAAATCAGCCCCTCGTTCATTTCCTCTAAGGATTTAGAGATCAACAACCTTGTTATATATTTAATAGATGTCTCTCTCCATGGTACAAACAGGAATACTCATTTATTCTGGGCACAGCAGAAGAATTCGGACCCCTCATACAAGTTGGAGATAGATAGATATAAGGGAAGGGTGACTGTGGAGGTGGGGTGTACATGGGTAAGAACATGGTGCTGGGATCAAGTTGTGTAGGCTTGGGGACAGTGAAACTGGGTACATACTTACTGTAAAGTCACTGGCTGATGTGACCACCAGATGGCTTATACATACACCACACATACGCCAGACACACACACGCCTGCACACACATGCTTACACATGCACGCACACACACACACACACACACACACACACACACACACACACACACACACACACACACACACACGGAATACGGACACAGCTGCCCACTGGCTCCAATTACAGTGTGTATGCCAAGGAGAGTAGTGGCATTACAGAATGAGATCCTAAAAATGAGCAGATCTCTAGCCAACACCAGGGAGAATTCAACCATGGTGGACATATGTGGACATTAGAATGACAATAAGGTATTTATAAATCACCCCAGAACCCTGTCTGTCTATATGGTGTGAAAGGCATCAGGGTACAGAGAGTTATTAGTAAACAGTACATCTATGAGACATGACGCAAATGGACATATTAGCCACCAAGATCGAAGTCATGTCATGTAACTAACAGATCCTCCCTGTAACTCTATCTGTATGCAGCATGCATTCTAGCCCCAATGATTCCCATTGCACAGTGCCCAGGGATCCAAGCCCAGCCAAACCCATTCCCCAGCCTCTCCCCCTGTCTTTATGCACAGTGCCCAGGGATCCTAGCCCAGCCAAACCCATTCCCCAGCCTCTCCCCCTGTCTTTACGCACAGTGCCCAGGGATCCAAGCCCAGCCAAACCCATTCCCCAGCCTCTCCCCCTGTCTTTACGCACAGTGCCCAGGGATCCAAGCCCAGCCAAACCCATTCCCCAGCCTCTCCCCCTGTCTTTACGCACAGTGCCCAGGGATCCTAGCCCAGCCAAACCCATTCCCCAGCCTCTCCCCCTGTCTTTACGCACAGTGCCCAGGGATCCAAGCCCAGCCAAACCCATTCCCCAGCCTCTCCCCCTGTCTTTACGCACAGTGCCCAGGGATCCAAGCCCAGCCAAACCCATTCCCCAGCCTCTCCCCCTGTCTTTACGCACCCTACCCATGTCTCCCTGGGGCCCGTCGGGACAAAGCCACTTGTCAGGGTCCGAGGACGCTCCACCCAAAGGGGTTTCGCTCCGCTGCCTTCCCCCTTTCTCCTGCCTCCTTTCTGGGGCAGAATAAAGACATGTGGAGTGCAAGGAGCACTCCATTCACTCAGGAGAGGGGCCCCCCTTAAACCTTAAACCACTTCCAAGTGTCACTCACACTGGCCTGGACAACAAGCGGGTGGTGGTGGGGGAGTGGCAGTGTTGCTAGCCCCATGGGGAAACTCATTAGCAGGGCCCAGTGTAGGACAGCTCCCCCATCCTTCTTCTGGGGAGAGGGTCACTAAGAAATACTGAGAGGTTTGCTAACGGCTGAGAAAGTAAGGGTGGGAGAAGGTGAAGGGAGGGAGAACGAGGGCAAGCAGAGTGGGTTTCTCAAACTACAGCGATAGAAATAGGAGAGGTATTTACAGCACATATATCTGTTAGCATGTGATCAAAATCCCCCTCAAAATAAGTTGTAGGATCACTGACTGAGCCCTCAGATATATTTTACTCGGAATGAAACTTGAAAACCATGGCTGTCCTAAGGGCTATCACCCAGGCACAAAGCATTACTGATCTTATATCATCTGTGTGATCCACATACAACACAAGGTAAATATTGGTTTAGTAAGGCAGTGTAGTGGATATATGACACAAGTTTCCAGCCTGATCTGCTCTCTCGCTCTCAGTCAGCCGGCCCAATCAGGAGACACATGTCTAAATCAGCTAACAGACCTCTCGTACATCATCTGCTCCAAGACCATTAGCAGCACTATGGAAACCTTAAATGCCCCACACACACACACACAAGCATGCACGCACACACGGACACACATGCTGCCCTCACTCACATGGCAAACCAAACACGACACAGAAACATGGAAAGTCAACCAGTGGTTAGAGCAAGGTCACCTGGCTAACTCAGACTCTAACCCACCGGGCTGGGATGCTATGCTAGCCAGTCTATCGTGGGGTTAAGTGTTAAGACTACTATATTACAGCAACAAAGGGAGCAGTTATTTACCTCAAAGTCCTCTGAGAAGCCATGCTGATTGTTGGAATAGAGCTCTGAGATGTGTTTGATGAACTGCTTGACAGGGATGGCCTCCATGTCATCTGGAAGGGAGACCATAGAATTAGACACTTAGTCAAAAAAACACAGACAAACAGTTTGAGTTCGGCACACACTTGTGTCTAGGGAAGACATGTAGCAGAGGAACTGACGTATATGTCACATATGAAGATATCAACATGTTTAATGTACAGTACAATGTACAGTACAGTACAAAAGCATGTACAAAACATCTCTAAACTATAACTCTACACTATCTCTAGGATCTCTAAAAACCTGTAATACCTGTTGAATATCTGTCTTAATAAAAAGACAGAGTAATGTAACACATGCAGGAAGCTACAGGAGGAGAGCGGTGAGAGATCGCTCTTCCACTCTATCACAATCCCATGTTCAATATTTCACCAAGACAAAAAACATGTGTTATTTATGTCCATCAGCTTATGTTTCATATAGGTGAAGTAAGTTCACAGCTTTCATCTCAAGCAGAGTCATTAATGATTCACAGTTTCAATCTGGTCCTAGTTTTATCCACAGAAGGGGGTAAAGATAGCAAAAGGGAGAAGAGTGTGATGGTGGAGAGTGATGAGAGGGACAGATCTCATCTTGGTGGATATTCTGTCCTAACTGTGCCTGTGGGAACCCCTCTAAACGCTCATTTAGTGAGACATACGGAGAGCTGGGCTGAACAAACGCTTCATCCACAGGGGAAATCACACACTCAAACACATGTACGAATGCCTACTGTACGCACGTCACACACACTTACAAACGTACACTTACTCGCATGCACACGCGCACACACACACACACAAATCCACACACAATGAATGTTTCATAGAGCCTTATGGGAAAAGGCAGCTTGTACTTTTACATCTTTGCCCAAATGATAATGGTACTTCATAGGACATGCTGTTAACTACAGTGCCTGTTGAAAGCACCCAAATCCTTCTGTTTACCCCTTCTTCTCATTAAATATTAACGCATACAAGGCAGAGAGGAATATTTATGCATACTAATGCCACTAATCATATGCTTATGGTAAACACAGCATATGGAGATACAAGGAGGAGGTTCAAATTGTCAAACAGCTTCATGAAAAATGTATTAGACATAATTGGCTTTGAAAATTATTGTTGGAAATACACTGGAGTAATATACTGTGGTGTGTGGTATGTCTCTGGTAGTTAGGTGTGTGGGGTGTTTGTCTTGTGGTCGTTTTCATAAGGTTTCAAATCCCCAGAGAGAGAGGGGGGAGGGTGTCAGTTGAGACAATTAGCTCTGTGAGAAGCAGGCTTGTCATTATGGTCACATATGGCTCTCCCCTCACTGCTGCTCGTTCTCCTATAGGTCTCTACAGCCCCACTGGGCCTAAGAACTCTCTGCCTTAGATGCCCTATACACACTGAGTCATGGCAACACAGTATGATTCAGTCCACTGTTTTCACAGCTCTATCTGAGCGGAATCAACTAGTAATCTTTAGCTCCATTATTGCACAAATTAATCAATTTTAAAGACCCAGTGCAGTCAAAAACGTGATTCACGTGATTTTAAATGTATCTTTTGTACATTTCCACACCGAGATTTCGCCCACACCCCTAAGAAAACCTCTTTCTCAAAGCCACTTATCTGGATCAGGTTCTGCGCTATTATGTGTTATCTTATGCAAAGAAAAATTGGGGCGTAGCTGCTGCTCACACTCCATTCACATTTCTCTCTTTACTCACCCTCTTCTGAACCATGATGATGTAGCCTATGTCTCTGCCTCATATTTCTGGACAGCTGAAATAAAAACCATGCGGCGATTTGAACTAACATTCAAGGCCATTATGAAGGATACAACCTTCTCTGTCTGTTGTAACGGATATTGCAGTGGCACAAACAGGATGCAGTCCCTACACATTGCATTGGAGCAAAAACAATCAGCGTTTTGATGTAGGCTAATCGTTATAGTTGCTGCACTATCGTAGCCATTACACATAGTTGCTGAAAAATAATACTACTACTTTGACTGACTGCCTTCTGCTCAGCCAATGTTTGCAACGATGATGAAAAAATAACATTAAATGGCTCATTAGACTGCGTCTGTGTCATGTTTATGTTTGATATGCTGTCTAGATAGCTGCATGTAACTCCCCACTTGAGTTTTGCATTGGGGCAAAAAACTATTTGAGAGTTTATACAAACATGTTAATCATGTCTTTAGTGTACAACATGTAAATAGCTGCATGTAGCCTAACTTCCCTCCTTAAAAAAGGACATTAAATTGTGTTTATCCTTAACAGCCTACTGAGGCTTGGAAAGCAATAGTTGGAACACGTGGACCGTGTCCTTTGTCTACAACATGAAGTGTATCGGCTCTTTACAAAGGCGTTCATCGTTGATGTCAGCCACAGCGGAGCACTGAGCAGCAGCTACGTAAAAATACATCTTCGTATTGTTTGCCATGGTAAATCGGGTGTCCAGAAAATCCGGAACCACAGCCTCTCCATTTAGTGTAAGAGCGCCTAAAATGTAAGCCTGTTTTGGTGTGATGGAGTTTTGGCCTTCAATGGTGACATCACCATGCAGTAAATGAGTTAATAGACCCATAAGAAAGAGAGTTCCCAAACCTCTCTGCCAATAACAGCTCATTTTCAGTTTTCCACTTCCCACTCGGACCACACCCAGAGAGTCCTAGTACAATTCTTGCTCGTTTCTTTTTGACCAGTTTCATTGAAAACAATCACAGTAAGGTACTTAATTGTTAACCAGAAATGATTTGATATTCAGATAAAAATGGCTGCATTGCACCTTTAAGAAAAAGTATGCCTATTTCAGTCCTCCAAACCTATGATCAAGATAGAGAACAACCTTCAAACAGCAATCCAATCAACATTAGGCTATTCTAGAAACATTGTCTTACATCATAGTCAATATGTAAATGATAATCAATGAGGGGCTATGCGTTCTATGGAAAATAATGAATGACGCGGAGGTCAGGAGTTGCATTATTGTCCTTGGAACGCATAGAGCCCCGAGTTGATTATCCCTTTACACCATGGCTATAATTTAACACAGCTAGAAATGTGTTCATTTTCCAGTATAAATGTGTTCAACTTCCACTGAAGTAGCTAGCAAGTTTACTAGATACAGCAGTTGCCATGGCAACCAAACAGACTTGCTAGTTTAGCTAACCAAACTATTCATCCTAGCTTGTTATTATGAACATCTAATTCAACAATGCCAATAATGTTTTCAATTCGACTTTTGCTTTCAAAAGCAGCTCAAACATAGAAAATGTAAGAATGAACGATAGCCATTGAATTTTAACGATGCAAATATACTGTGCGTTATGGCTTGAAGGGCTCCAGAATACCCTTCAAGCAAATCAGAAAGAAGTATTCAACAATGCCATGGTATAAAGTCTCATAAGCCACAAACCTTTTGATATCTGGTTAGGAGATACAATCTGCTGGGGAGAATGTAGAGTACTGAAGTCAGTTCTCAAAGTTAACGGCCTTTTAAGGAGGAGGAGAGATGTGGAATGGGGCCCACTGTATAAGCCTTCCCTGTCCCTGTGCTGGGAAGTGCTGCGCCATTGGTTTAAATAGGCACATCAGACACAGCTCTCTGTGCCAAGGTCCATTGTGAAGGACAATCAGTCAGTCCAAATGGATTTGGATGCTGGGGAAAATCTTGTATGTGAGGGGAGATGTTAGATATGGAAGATTGGGTCTTTGAGGGCCAATCTCCATGCCTTTAATGTTTGATCCACTGGCCCGAAAGAGTGAGAGAGAGATCCAGCCCTCCTCTACCCCCCCCCACCCCACCCCTTCCATCCTCCTTTAACATGGTGCATTTGGGCTGAACCAGTAAGCACAGAGCACAAAACCAATGCTGACAGGGAACTCTCATAAATCGTGTTAAACACTACAGTAACACTAGTGAGGGCAAACACCCACCTGTTCACACACATCACATGATTATGACGGAATAGTGCGTTCTAGCAAAACAACACCAGCTACGGGTATCTCTTGGAACACAAATCTTGTAAATACTGATCACACATATGCACCCCAACAAACCAACCACCTGAGGCCACTGGCACCTTCATCGCCAAGCAACAGCCCATTGAAACCATGGCTGAGTGAGTCCTGTCTCACAGAGTCAGGCTCTCCCTCTCAAGTGTTTTAACACTTGAACAGCATTCACAGATGATAACACTGGTGTTCAAACATCAATGTAGGCTGCTAATGCAATGGCTCAGACCTCGATCTCACATGAGATCTTCATGGAAAAATCAATGTGTGCATGGATTTTCCCATCTGAAAAGTGGTTAAAGTAAAATGTTCAATATTAAGTGTGAGAGACATCTCAGCTCTCCTCCCCTTTAGTAATTTAAACACTTTTCAAGATCATCTCTAGGAATAATTTAATGTCGATTTCGGTGTTGAAATGTATGCCTGTTTATCTATAATGCATGTCGGGGTCTGCTGCTGGTGGCACTGGGGATCAATAATGTCTAATCAATACAATGGAATGACAGGTTACTGTCCAGTACATGAAACTCAATGCACACACTATAAATCAAGTACAGCTCCTTTAGAAAAACAACATCTTTGAATGAACTGTTTGTTTACTCTTCAACAGAGCACACAGAGGTGGATGGATCACGAAATAGTGGTCTCATGTGAGGAGAACGGTCATATGAAGTCTCATATGGTGTCTACTGTATGTGTGTGATGTATCTGTACAGATTGTACATGATTGGTGCCTATAGGGTTCCATTGGAAACAGGGAAGAGCAGACATATGGGACAAGACTATTCCCCTTGACCCTGACTGTGAATTATTACATTGACCACAGACAGAACGTGAACATTTGGAAAACTTCAGAGAAAAGGTGCCATTTTGCTGCAATCAACTGACCCATTCCTGACAAGGATTTTAACCTCCTTCTGGGGTACTATGGGGCCGAAGCGATGCTCTGATTGGTGCTTACCTGGGATGGGGATGACAGGGATGCTGTCATTGGGCACCACTCTGGGAGAACTACTGTCCTCCACGTAGAAATGAGCCGTCTGAAAACACCTCCTGAGAGCGCGCGCGAGAGAGAGAGAGACAGTCAGTCAGTCAGTGGCACATTAGCCCTGAGAATAATGTATCAGCGCTGTCATCAGCAATGCCACAGGTGACAATCTCCTCCAAAGTAAACACAGATGGCACTGGAGACACGTGACAGGATCAAGGTGTACTTTGAACTCCTCCAGAGAAGGCAAACATTAGCATAAACACGCAGTCACCACCACACACTCTCACAGCTCACACACCGTCAGAGTTAAGAGTCACATAAACACTGTGAGGATCAGAATCAATTTGTTTTCAGTTTGAGCTATGAAGCAGAGACATACTGTATGTCTGTGGCTAGCCAAATAATGGACGAAAGGAGCCTAACATTACTCCTTATAGTCCAAGGACCTTATAGGTTCTATTTAGAGGGCGAAGACCAAACAGCCAAATACTCCATCTAAAAGTACATTGATTCTCAAATGCAGTACAGTTCTAGAAACAAAAATACCTCTACTTTCATATCACATCAAAATCATTTCACAAATGCAAAATACATGCTTACTGTACACAGTTTTAACAGGTTTTAACACAGTTTTAACACAGTTTTAACAGGTTTTAACATAGTTGCAACCAACAGTATTTTTCAGTGACAACACAGTTGTGGTGTCCGTCTTCTGTTTACACACAGGTGTTCGGAGACACAGATAGCTAATTAGCACACGTATGGACTACCTGTGCTAATTAGCTTTCTGCATCTCCAAACACCTGTGTGTAAATGGGACACCACAAATGTGTCTTCCGTCTGTTTTCCGTAAACAGGCACTGTAACATGGACATATGGCCGTGTGGGAACCCTAACCTTGTAAAGGTGTGTATCAATTGTATATAATTGTATTATTTCTCGCTGATATCAATGATATGGTCCTTATGCTTCCAAAATCGTACCGCAAGCGATGCATGCTAATGTTCAGACCAAGCATCGGGACTCTTAACAAAAGTCCCCCGTACAGAAGACGCCTTCGTCCAATAACTCTTATGTGTAATGTAATGGAACGGAGAGTCATGATCAAGGGCTAGTCTGTGGCCAAACAAAGATCAAGAGGGCAAAGAACACATAGACACAGCTGCAAGCGCAGGCTATGTAAAGCTCAATGGAGGTGTGTCTGAAAAGACAGCCAGCTCCAGACTAAGCACATACCTTTAGGGAAGTGTACCGTAATAAACATATTACACTGTACGCTTTCATCAAAGAGCTCTCCTCGAAGAGAGATTAAAGCTACAATATGGAAACAATGTTAAGTCAAAACCTGTTCCTCTATTTAAAAATCTCAAAGTAAAAGAAAAACTAGTATTGCTTATTTCTTTAACAATGACAGCACTCCAGACTAATAAGCCTGTCATGAACTTCAAGCCTTAAAAATAGGATATAGGTGAGAAAGGGAAAGGAGATAAATCATCTCCATAAGAGAGAGGCGGATATCTGAGCTTGAGCAAGAGGCTATCTACCAAATAGAGAGTAAAGTTACTGAGTGAGTGGAAATGTGTATATGTGAGTGTGTGGTCCTACTCCTACCTGTATTTTATGCAGAGTAGATTGCAGAAACTGGTCATCCTAGAGAGATGAGAGAAGAGCGGAGGAGAAGAGAGACAGAACAGCCTTAGCAGGCAGCGTCTGCATGCTGCTACTGAACCAGACCAGCAGACGGAGAGAGGGAGGAGAAGAGAGGAGTAGAGGTAGGAGAGCAAGAAGAGGGAGGACTCCCCTGTCCTCTCTGCATTAGCAAGTCAGAGGAGCAGTGACCTGTCACTCACTCTGTCTAGTAACAGCTCCTGGATCATTCTCCAGTAATTATCCTGTGTTTAGTGTCAGGCTCAAGGTTGGTTGACCTGATCTCAGACCAGTAATTACTCACGGGTGGCTTACTGTCTACGGGCAGCCAATGTGGTCTGATGGGGGAGGGGTTACAGGGCAACATGGGGGTTGAGCCCTGAGCCCGAGCTCTGCTACGCAATAGGATTAGAATTACCCAACACTCCCCTCTCACGCCTTCAACACCTGCTACTGCCCAGGAGACCTCGAGCTCAACCACCACCTGTTTGTCTGCCTCTCTCTGTGTGTGTGTGTGTGTGTGTGTGTGTGTGTGTGTGTGTGTGTGTGTGTGTGTGTCTGTGCATGTGCATGTGTCTGTGTCTGTGCCATCTCTGTAACACCAGGAACTTTATCTCTGGCACACGCAGACAGACAGATACAAACACAGACACACAAACACAGACAGACAGACAGAGACACACACACACACCCTGTCGTCTGTTTTACAGGACACACTAAGGCTAGGCGAGCTAAACTGAGTCTAAACGGTAGTTTAATCCAAACAGCCAGCCTAATCTTCCCTAGCCTGTTACTGCAGCCATGATCTCTGCCATTTTCTCTCCCCAGGGGCCCCCTACAGGCCTCAGGGGGTGCTGCACTTCCATTAGCCTCTGTGACAGAGAGCTATAAAAAAATGTGGATAAAGGTTGCCCTCTAGGCACAGATCTATGAGCAGCTTACCCTCCTGAAATCCTACAAACTTTACAATTAGGGTGGAGACATCAAAATGACCTGAGATCAGTATCTAGGGGCAGCTTCCTCCTGCTCTGCTGGGTCTCAGTGAGGGGCTAATTATCTGGTCGTGGCTGCTGACCTTTAAGGAGCCGGGGGTGGTGAGAACCAGAGAGGTCACAGCCCTCACTCAGAGGAAAACAGCTCTTTGAACCCAGGCTGGCATTAAACGCCTGTTTGAAGTGCTACGATGGATGCGCTTTGATGATAAAGGCCTGAGAACTAAAATGCTCTCTTCAGCATCATAGGAAACATATACATCTTAAGAGACAGTAAGATATATTGGCAGGAAACTAGTGCTCATAACCTCAATGCTTTCTTGGTGATGCTGTTTGTGTGACAATATTTACAAATGGGTGAGTATCTATGTATGTAAACAAGCTAGTTGTTGAATGAATAAAAATGTGCATGCCCTCCACTACTTTGGCAGATGCAAAACCCTCTGTGATATATCTCCGTGTCATTGTCTCCAAGTGGGTGCTTGGTGTGTGTGTATGTTCTCACCCCTAACCCCCCCATGCCTGAGTCCTGATTTATGCAGGAGTGGAGCTAGGAAGTGAAGCAGATGGCCAGTCATGCCCCTGGGCCTTAACCGATGAAGGGGCTGGGGCAAGGAGGGCAGGGGGCTACTATAGGGCACTGGGGCTGATGGGGATAGCAGGGACCATAGCCAGCTTACACACTGATACATGGAGACACCACAGAGGTTAGTCAGGTGGGTGATTGAATTAGCACTGGAGTGTAGAAATCTCCCAACTTCTGTTGTCCAGCACTGTGTGTAGCAGTGGAGGCTCCTCAGAGGAGGAAGGGGAGGACCATCCTCCTCAGGCAATTTCATAAAAATTAAAATAGTGAAACATTTAAAAAGTTATCCTTCTTAGATGAAGATATACTACATATAATCACGTCACCAAATAATTGATTAAAACACACTGTTTTGCAATGAAGGCCTAGAGTAGACTCAGCAGCACTCTGTAGGGTATCACAATGGTGTAGCCGGAGAACAGCTAGCTTCTCTCCTCCTCTGGGTACATTCACTTCAATACAAAACCTAGGAAGCTCATGGTTCTCAACCACTTCCATAGACTTACACAGTAATTATGACATCTTCCGGAGGACATCCTCCAACATATCAGAGCTCATGAGTCATGAACAGACATGCTATTATTATACCTTTATTTCAGCAAGGAACACAGACTGAGACCGAGGTCTCTTTGAAAGCTGGGCCCTGTGTATACATGTTTACACATACAGTTTAGGTACAATGATTAAGAAACTAAACATGACAAACAAAACGATCACAGATAACACAAATAAATACAGCAGCAGATTACATTTACACACAGGTTATTCTACCAACAGCACAAGAACTTGCATTACCCAAAACAGTTACAAGCAATACAAAATAAAAATCCTCCAATAAATATTTAAAATGGGCAAGGGGGACATGAGTCTCAAGTTTAGTCTGCAGGCTATTCCATAAGCAAGGAGCTTAACAGGAAAAGTCAGCCATACCCAACTCTGTGCAAATCGCATGGGCCCCAGGTGAAATCCATGCTTGAGACCTGGTTGTAGGAATTCTAATTCTGATGAGTGATTTATAAATAAGAAAGTAGGTTATTCAGAAGTGCTTTAAAGACAAACACGAGAGCATGTAGTTCTCGTCTCATGGACAGCGAAGTCCAACCCACATATTGATATAAAACACAGTGGTGAGTTCTGTAGCTAGCACCTGTAATAAACCTAAGTGCGCAATGACAAGTAGCATCCAGCGATTTAAGTGTTGATGCCGTAGCATGCATGTAAATAATATCCCCATAATCTATAACAGACATAAAAGTAGCTTGCACAATTTCTCTTCTATTTGTAGAGGACAAACATGTCCTGTTTCTATGGAGGAAGCCTAGCTTGATTTTTTGCCGTTTACAAAGTTCATCAATATGCATTTTAAAAGACAGTTTATCATCCAACCATATCCCTAAGTATTTATATGCAGAGACCTGATTAATTCGAGAACCATCTAAGCTTGTGAGTGCAAGTGTATTTCAACCAACTTTTTGAACCTATTAAAAATCATAAAATGTGTTTTCTTTGCATTTTAAACAAGTTTCAGCTGTATAAAAGACCCTTGTAATATATTAAAATGCTTGGTCAGCCGTTGAAGCGATAGAGTACATGACAGTGTCATCAGCATATAAATGAATTTCACACTTTCATATCTCATCACCGATACTGTTTATGTAGAGAGTGAACAGTAATGGACCAAGTATAGAACCTTGTGGGACCCCTTTAACCAACTCCAATGGCTCTGACTGGAAGCCGTCGACTCTAACAGCCTGACTTCCTTTAGATAGTCGTGAAACCAACGACAGACATCCAATCCCAGTCCTATTGTTGACAGCTTACCGAAAAGTATCGCATGGTCATTCAAGGGGTTTAAGTAGGCTAAACTAGCTAGCTGCATTCGCTAGCTAAGTTAGTAAAAATACTATATACAGTACCTGTCAAAAGTTTGGACACATCTACTCATTCAAGGGTTTTTCTTTATTTGTACTATTTCCTACATTGTAGAATAATAGTGAGGACATCAAAACTATGAAATAACACATAGGAAATCATGTAGTAACCCACACTTTTTAAACAAATATAAGTTATATTTGAGATTCTTCAAAGTAGCTACCCTTTGCCTCGATGACAGATTTGAACACTATTGGCATTCTCTCATGTATGTAGAATGTATGTAGAAAATAGTCAAAATAAAGAAAAACCCTGGAATGAGTAGATGTGTCCAAACTTTTGACAGGTACTGTAAATATTTTTTTAACTTTCACTTTCACTAACTTAGCTAGCGAATGCAGCTAGCTAGTTTAGCCCACTTCAACCCCCGGGTTTAAACAGAGAGGGATGCTATGTTAGCTAGCTGGCTATGGCTATCCAACACTGGAACTCTTCCAAGTCATGATAAGCTTTTGGTTTTATTAATGTATTGCTACAGGGGCCTGCCAGTGTAACTGCTAAACTGCTTGCTGTACACTGTACTGCATCACTGTAGCAGGTTTACTAATGCGTTAGTTCTAGTAGCTAGACTAAAATTTCCGTTAATATGGTGACACCACTGTCGGCTGTGTGTAGCGGTTATGGTATGAAAATTTGTCTTGGAAAGTTTTTTCCACCTGGTCACAGACAGCTGTATTGTGCACTGAAGTCCACAAGCAAAGGGAAAAGGTAAGAGGATTAGAGAGTGTAGATGCGAGAAGGAATAATATATACAACGAGCAAAGTGATCATGCTGTTTATAAGTGGCTGCTAGTTCTGTGTTTGCATGTGATCAGGAGTGTATTCACTCTGCTGATTCTTAAACGGAAGCAAACAGAATGAAATGTGGATAAACATACCTGAATTTGTCCAATAGGAACTCTTGTTTGCAACTGTTGGACTAATGATTACAACCTACATGTGCAGGCAAGAGTGTGCAAGGCGATATTAAATGTGTCATTCACTGTCTGTCACTTTGATTATACCTAATTTCTCTCGACCTGTTCACCTACGTTGTAAACTTTCATTTGTATGCTAGATTGTAGCAACCTCATAATGGGTATAGGGAAAATTTGAGTATCATGTAGTAGCCTGAACGATATTACATTGAGCTGGGTGAATGGAATATGAATGACAGTCATCCAATACGCTGTAATAGAAATAAGCCCATGCTCATAAAAAAACATCTTCCTCCCTCATCTTAAACGGCACCGACCGCCATTGGTGTGTAGCCTATACCTGGCTGTTTTTGTGTATGTTGCTCTATGTTCACCATTCTTTAGGGCTGTGATGGTCATGGAGTTTTGGATGACTGGTCATACTGTAATTATTGGTCAGCCAAATGACTGCAGCCACCGTTATAGTCACTTGAATAGCAAATGTTATTCATTTATAGTTTTAAAAAATGACATTTTCTCCTCTCTTCCACTTCTGTCTGCATGTGCTGCAGCTGCAGAGGGGGGTGTTGCCTAGGCAACCAAATACTTGTTTGATGCAACACAAAGTTTCATCACTTTGTAAAGAGTCCATGTTACCGCGGAAACTGACTCAACCCAGGAATGCCCGGTCTTCCCATGTTAAGTCAATTTTATTAATATTTTCTTCATGAGGGCCTTCCTCCATTATCATCGGTTACCTTGATTATACGGTAATCGTGCCAGCCCTACCCTTCTTCAAACTATACCAACACAATTTGGGGAAACATTCTTCCTGAAAGGTTTTTATTCAGCTACATGAGTGTGATCTCTCAGTGTGTTATGGTACCCACCTCCAGTAGACGAGCACAGCAAGCAGCAGGATGAGGCAGACGAAGGTGAGGGCAGAGACCACCACCAGGGGGATGATCCACTCCACCCTCCCCACCCCTGGGGGACCCTGCTGGGTCAGGTTGGACACGCTAGTCCTCTCTGTAGGAGGGGAGAGGACATACAATCAGTCAGAATCACAGCAACATTTACTGGATATATTGGAGATGCTGATCCGGAACAGGGGAGGTGGGGAATGAGGACAAAGACACATTTAGTCGGGTTTAACTGAGCTTCACAAAGGTAAAAAATGAACCACAAAATAATAATAAACAATGATGTGATCAAATTCGCTAGCCATCTTCAGTGCTTACCAGAGAAACAGTAGCCTCTCTTCATACCAAATGCTACCAGTGACAATATATTCCGTGCTATCAAAGACAAGTATTCTAAAGTTAGATTTTGGTAGGTAGTGTGGCTATCAACATCATCATCAGCCCCTTAACCTACTATATCTAGACTGGTGCTTTACACAGACAGGAACAATCCAATCCTGGATCATATTTAATAGGCACACACACACAGGTGGTCAACATGGTCAACAACAACAAAGATTAATTGATATTGGAGACTATTAGAACATCAGTAATAAAATCATAATCTGTTTATTTATGAAGGCAACCCTGGTGCTACATAGCCAGCTTATCTTGCTACCCAGATAAGTGCTCCACTTAGATCCCAAACATCCTGAGCCAGCCCCCCCTCCACGCTAACCCCCCAACCCTACCTACCCAGGGCTGGTTTTCCTGCTGTGCTGTTCCCGGACACCATGGCTTTATTCTGCTGCAGGAGCCCGGGTGGTAGTGGCAGTGACACAGTGGGGGTAGCCCTGGAGGCCGAAACAGCAGTCCCCTGCACTGCAGCACAGCCAGCCGCTACCACAGCCGCTCTCTCGCTCCCTACCATCCACACACACCATACTGGCAGGGGAACCATTGTGTGCTGCTCCAGTCTTCTCTGTTCTGCTCTCTCCTGTCTGCCTCTCACTCTAAGACGAGTCGTCCCAAAACACAGCGCCAGCGGAAGTGCACACGGACGAACAGGGGCAAACACACAAACGCGATAATGCACACACAGCCAGTAACAAACCTGCATCGAAGGATACACACACGGGTCACCACACACACATGCAGCCAAACACACACTCACACAGACTCACACACCAATGCACACAAGGCCTACATGACTCTAGTGCCAGGCAGGGAGTTATAAATGGAGCAGAGGTTTTTCCCCTGCAGCGGTGTCTCTGCTCCGAGCTCATCTCGCTGGGTCTGAAAGTAGGCCAGCACTCAGCCTAAAGACAACACCAAGGAGGGAGAGAGAGGAGGAAGGAGGAAGAGAAAGAATGGGAAACAACAAGGATGGGGAGAAGGGGAGTGAGAAAGACAATGTGAGAGAGAAATAAATAGAGAGCGATCGAAAGAGGTGGAGGGAAAAACAGAGGTGCAAAGGGAAATATAGGAAAGGAGAGAAAGTGGGAAAGATGAGAGAGGAGGGTAAGGGGAGTGGAAGAGATAATGAAGGAGAGAGAGGTGGAACAGAAAACAAGGAAGGGAAGAGGGGAAGGTCCTATCCCACCAGAAATGTCTATCAAACACATGTTTAATATGAGTCCTTGTCTTTGGGAGTCACTCATATTTATTCATCAAATTGTAAACCAAGTAGGTAACAGAAATAGCTATAATGTCACTGGTTTTCCATAAAATGTAAATGACAGAATAACCCAGCAGACCTAATCAATATTGTACACGGCATACTGTAGTTAAGGCTGTCTGCAATACAGTGGCAGTTTAGAAGCCTACTTCCTTCCAGCAGTGTATCTCAGCATTAGCCACA
Organism: Oncorhynchus nerka; assembly: GCF_034236695.1. Lineage (NCBI taxonomy): Eukaryota > Metazoa > Chordata > Actinopteri > Salmoniformes > Salmonidae > Oncorhynchus > Oncorhynchus nerka. Next base: position 75,658,257 of record NC_088410.1, on the reverse strand, counting down.
GTCTTTCAGTATGTAGAGAGCTTTCCTGGGCAGATCACTTTACTCCACTCAACACAAGTTTTGGTAGATCTATAGCGCCCACTAGCGGCTGCTCAGGCTAAACTAAATCTGACATGTCATGAGCTATGTTTCCATTCAAATTGGTGACAGATTTTCATGCAAATATTCAAAAATCTGCATAAAAACAATATGTGCATATTCCCATCAGAGTTGTGATTCCATCAAATTGACTTGTTGCAGATAAAATGATGTGCGTGATGACATAGTGCACATAAATATCGTTTTTTCGGTTATATTCCCATGTACCGAATAAAAAATCCAAGTTAAATGGGCTTCCATCGCATTTTCAACTCTATTGATGGATTTCTCAAAACAAATGTGTGTTATATAGCAACTGTACCCACTCTGGTCTTGGCACGTGCGCTATAGCCAACAGCTGGCAGATACAGTGCGGGTATAGCCTACATGATGAGATTATTATGGACAAAAGAGCGAGATTATTTTTATTTGTCAAACGGTAGCCAAGTATTTTTGTATTTGTATTTATTATGGATCCCCATTATCCCCACTCTTCCTGGGGTCCAGCAAAAATTAAGGCAGTTTATACAATTTTAAAACATTACAATACATTCACAGATTTCACAACACACTGTGTGCCCTCAGGCCCCTACTCCACCACTACCACATATCTACAGTACTAAATCCATATGTATGTATAGTGTGTGTGTGTGTGTGTGTGTGTGTGTGTGTGTCTGTGCATGTGTCTGTGCCAATGTTTGTGTTGCTTCACAGTCCTCTCTGTTCCATAAGGCGTTTTTTTAATCTGTTTTTTAAATCTAATTTTACTGCTTGCGTCAGTTACTTGATGTGGAATAGAGTTCCGTGTAGTCATGGCTCTATGTAGCGCTGTGTGCCTCCCATAGTCTGGTTTGGACTTGGGGACTGTGAAGAGACATCGTGGCATGTCTTGTGGGGTATGCATGGGTGTCTGAGGTGTGTGCCTGTAGTTTAGACAGACAGCTCGGTGCATTCAACATGTCAATACTTCTCAAAAATAAAAGTAGTGATAAAGTCAACCTCTCCTCCACTTTCAGCCAGGAGAGATTGACATGCATATTATTAATATTAGCTCTCTGTGTACATCCAAGGACCTGCTGTGCTGCCCTGTTCTGAGCCAATTGAAATGTTCCTAAGTCATTTTTTGTGGCACCTGACCATACGACTGAACAGTAGTCAAGGTGCGACAAAACTGGGGCCTGTAGGACCTGCCTTGTTGATAGTGATGTTAAGAAGGCAGACCATCGCTTTATAATAGACAGACTTCTCCCCATTTTAGCTACTACTGCATCAATATGGTTTGACCATGACAGTTTACAATCTAGTGTTACTCCAAGCAGTTTAATCATCTCAACTTGCTCCATTTCCACATTATTTATTACAAGATTTAGTTGAGGTTTAGGGTTCAATGAGTGTCCAAATATAATGCTTTAGAAATAGTATTAGAAATATTTAGGGCTAACTTATTGATCATGTCACCAGAATAAGACATCAAGCTCATCACCTTGCACTTTCAGCACCCTGTGAAATTCATAACCTATTGAATCTGTAGACTATTAAACTGCATTCTTTCCCGACGAGTCGTAGTAGGAGGACAACACAACATGTCATCGCGTGACTCCAAGTTAACTTCCATATGATGGTTATTATATCAATATATGCTCATAAAAGTGATTCCACCGACATTTCTCTGATAATTAATTGCACCGACGCAATAAGATCCTAGTGAATTTTGTTGTGTCAAGATTTGGAAAGTTTACCGACAAATATTAGTTTCCATCAGACCTGTCATTACATTTGGTATCCGACACGTACTCGCATAAAAAGGTTGGATGGAAACCTGGTTACGGACTTCAAATTGCAAGAACAGATCACACTGGAGTCAGATGTTAACAGAATGTGTAATTTTGCTTATTAAACGTAAAAACGATGTTTCAAGTGAGAATTAGGCACGTCCATTTTTCATTTGATGCAAAAAAAGTAGTGTGTATTTCCGGAAGTTAGCTACACCGCTACAATACCAATATTTTAATTTAGTTCAACTACTACCAAGCTTCTGCTAAATGTATTTTCAATAGCAACCTAACACTGCTCAACACCTACAGTATGTCATTCAGTACAAGCACAAGAGGGTTTGTAGGCATTAGTGTGCGTGTAAGTGGGTATGAACAAACATTACAACTTAACCATGGTAAAATATGTCTAATACAAGGCTGTCATATTCCTTTACACTTTATAGTCTTATTATAAAGCGGCAGGTAGCCTAGTGATTGAGAGTGTTGGGCCAGTAACCAAAAGGTCGCTGGTTTGAATTCCAGAGCCCTTGAGCAAGGCACGTAACCCTAATTGCTCCTGTAAGTCGCTCTGGATAACTGCTAAATAATTCAAATGTAATACGAGGAATCACATACTGAAGAAAGGAAAAAGATCACAAGTTGAGACAGGGAGTACAATTTGGTCCAGCTCTGATGCCCTTTCATTATTTTTCTCAGAATGTACTGAAGAAAGGGCTCCCGAGTGGCGCAGCGATCTAAGACACTGCATCTCAGAACAAGAGGCGTCACTGCAGTCCCTGATACAATTGACCCAGCGTCGTCTGGGTTTAGCCAGGGTAGGCAGTTGCAAATAAGAATTTGACTTGCCTAGTTAAATAAAGGTTACATTAAAAAAAAGAGACGCCACTATAATGCCTGTGCTCACCTGTGTGTATGGAGAATGGCCAGGGGCTTTTGTCCCTTCCTGTGCTGGGCCGGAGGGTGGGGGAGGGGCTGTCTGGGGCTGTGAACTCTGCCGTGTCATTCCCTAGCTCCAAGGTAGGGGGCACCACTGTGTCTGTCTTCACCATACTCTGTGTGTGTGTCACCAGCTGGTCCTCCTCAGCACTAGAGGGCGTAGTGCTGCTGGTGTTAGTTTCAGTCTCACTCTCCCCTCCTTCTCTTCCTTTCTCTTTGGCAGTCGAGGCTGGTGCGGCCGTGGGCGGCTCTTTCACTACCGTGCTGTCCGTCTGCTTCTCTACCTTGTCTGCCATCACTTTCTTCTCTTTCGTCTCCTTCTCTTTCTCCTCCTCGTCTTCCTCCTTATCCTCCTCTCCTTCTTTCTCTCCCTCCTCTCCCTCACCTTTGGCACCTTTCTCCCCGTCCTCCCCGTTGTCTTTGGCTGCGTCTGTGCTCTGGGAGGCCGCTGGTTCGCTGGTGGGCTGACGAGGGGTGGCAGCGGTGGGATTCTGGCTGGAGGATGGGGCTCTGGTTGGCCACACAGAGCTGGGGAAGGAGGAGATGACCCCACCACTGAACCCTAGCCCTGCCAGTAGGGTACTAGTCACCACGGACGCCACCGTCGCTTGGCTACCACTGGAGGAGGGGCTGATGCCTGTCGCCATTGACACAAAGGAGAAGGGGAGGCCGGAGGAGGTCCAGGTGGAGGAGCCGGAGCTGATGGGAGCCATGTCTGCCGAGGAGGCTGGGGAAACAGTGGGCTGGAAAGAGAAAGTAGGGAGAGGGAGAGGTGAAAAAAAGGTGAGTGGGAAGGAGAGGGAGGGAAAAGAGACAAGTGATTGAAAAATGTAATGACATAATAGCCACGTGACATAATTATGTGGAACTGTTTCATCAATTGAAAATAAAAAGCAATCAAGTACATCATCTGTTATCTGCACATTACTGACATAGGACATTTAATTTATATCTGTGGTCTGTAGATAAAATGAATGTCTTTGGAGTTGACAGTATCGGAGTGACAGAGCATGCTCTCCAGCAAAGAGCTTTAATAATGAGACAGTGCTGCTCTCTGTTGGAGAGAGGTAGTACTACAGAGGGTTCACGCAGCACTCACCATCCCAGTCTTCACTATCCTCGTCCCTTCAAATATCCTGGTTGTGTTAGCTGAAAGGAGAACATAACATGAAACTTGTTAGCCAATGATAACTCAAAATATATGTTACTGTATAGACAGTGTAATACCGCTATTGTTTCTAGCTATGCAACAAATCGCATTTAGACAGACAGAGATATCGTGATGAGGAGGGGAAAGAGTAGAGGCAACTCTGCATCACTAAACAAGACAATAAGGGAACAAAACAAGAGACAAAGAGATTAGAGATAAATATAGACTGTGATGAAATGTGAGGGAAATATTTACAGATTATTTTTAGAAAAGTGAAAAGGAAAAATGAAGGACAGAAGATGATGAGGAGGATGATAATGAGGAAGAGTCACCTCTGAAGAGCATGCTCTGGCTGAAGTCACTGCGCATGTCATTCATACACACAGCCTGCACCCGGAACAGATACAGCACGTCTGGAGACACCGGAGTGATGACAGCTTCCTGTAACACACAAACACCCCCCCACGCAGCCATCGCAAGGCAGGGTGGCCCACAAGCTTTGAGATATAATATGAACACGCCAATAAATGAACAATTAGCTCATGTAGTTTTTTGCAGTAACGCTCTGTAACTTTAAAGAATATTTATCTCAAAACTGTGATTCTTAAAAGACGTGTTCGGAGATTTGGTCAACTCCATCAGATTTGTCTAAAATCCTAAATTAATCAGAAATATGCAGAATCAGCTATACCATAAGGACCCCTTATTCATGTCCTCAATACATGTAGTGCAGCAAGACCACTCATGGTCTGTAAAATTCTCTACTTTTGATAGATTTAAACAAACAATATTGGAATCACCATGGTCACAACCATAAACTGTCAACTCCATCTGCTTCTTAGAATATGAATTTTTGTTGAAATGTTACATATAATTAGGTTAAGAGTCATAAAGCAACTGAGGAAAAACACAATTGCTACTGTGTATATGTTAGAGGAAATTGTGGTTGAGATGATTAATTATGTATACATTATTGATTAGAACCATTTATTCTAATACTATTATGTTATGGTATGAAAAGTAAAGGTTATTGGTTAAGCTGTTACTGAAAATGTAAGCAGAACGAATTAATTGTCTGGGCCTCTTGGGGTGGTAAAGGGGGAGCGATGCTATGGTTTTTCAGACAGATAAGAAATGTCTGGGAGATGTTCCAGACCTAAAACAAAACAATGGGCTCTTGTAAGAATCGGAGAGAGGGAGGGAAACTGATGATGTCATGTTCAGTTTATAACCTGTGGAAAAATGTGTATGCTTCAGTACTCTCTGGAATTAAACGCTCTTCACCTGGCTTTTAAGACTGGTCTAGATCTACTTCATGCATAATTAATGAACTTACACCTCATTAATGAATAGAAACGAGTGCGAAATTGGTTTTGGCAATTAAAACATAAAGGAATTTAGAATTCCTCTATCAATTTGGTCCTTCGAGCCGGATCTAAATATCTCTACCTGTTATCTGAAGGTAATACGCTGAAACTCGTGCACGGACGAGTTTTTGACTCGTTTTACTAAAGACCTGACCTCTGAATTGAGGTTAAAATTGAAACAGGCCTGCGTATTATCACAGAGGACAGAGAGGGTGACTAGATTCAAACGAACAATGCTTATCCCAGTCGGCAGCAGGTAAAGTAGCTTTTATTCTCGAATTTGGGAGGGATTATTTAGGATATTTATTGATTAAAATGTTATGAAGGAGTTGAATTTGATCAATAATAGGTGCTTGAATATTCCGAACACATAAAATGGGTTTCTACCGGGGGTATTAACCAGGATATCGATAAAATGGAAGCAGGTCCGAAATTGACCTGAGGTAAGGTGCGCTACCAACAAATAAACTAGAGCTTAATAAAGCCTGGTCTTGCAAACCAGAAGGATTATTAAGGAGTGATATAGTACGCATTGGAGAATTAGGACGCTTGTTCCGTACAAATAGGGTGGCCAATAATTCAATAAACATACCTAAATAAAGTTTTTACCTAATAGTCTATCTCTATATGGGAAGCGGACTGTGGAAAGTAGCAGATAGATATGTTAAAACAGGTGAGGATAAATTAGACTTGGTGAGAAGGCAGGGTAATTCTAGGCGAACAGAATAAATGAACCTGTACAATGCTGAAAGAAATTAATATCAAATGATAAGTGATTAGTCTAGAGTAGTGAGATTTGAGACATTAACGTTGAAAGTCCCAAAAGGAATATCCTATGGGTGAAATGGGATGTCCAATCAAAAGTCTTCTATAGACGTGGTTCACAGGAGAGGTCAACTTAGTCTAGAGTAGTGAGATTCGAGACATTAACGTTGAAAGTCCCAAAAGGAATATCCTATGGGTGAAATGTGATGTCCGATCAAAAGTCTTCTATGGACGCGGTTCACAGGATGGAAAATACATACTGATTATTTTTAAAGGGACACACACATAGGCAGACAGAATAGTAACTAGAAGTAACTAAGTAACGGTAAATTACAAATTTATAGAACTGCACGCACATAGAATTTAAAATTATATAGAAGGGCATAGATAAGTGTCTAAAGACCATAGCTACTAGTAACGGTAAGGATTAAGAATGGGGAGAAATGCCTCGAAAGAAGCCCCAGAACTGACGGGAGACGAGCGTTACATGGCACAGAAAGACAAGAGAAACATCGATTTCTGTCTAAGATTAAAAAAAAAAAATATGATTTTGATGGCCGTCTAAAGGTAGATAAGCTGGAATCCCTTATAAAACAGATACATAAGGAATGTGGTAATAATGTGAAAAAGCAGAATAAACAGGGGTTATACACAGTCAGAGTTTGGCTTTCGGAAGCAAAAAAAAAAGAGAATGGGACGGAGTAACAAATACAGATAACTGTGAAAATGGGTATATTTGCGGAGAGTCTCAGTCAATTCCATTGTACTAGTAGGGGAGTGGTGAGCGCAACAGTCTCACCAACGGTAATCCACGGTTCGGTTCCCGGCCGAGGTATTTAACTAAAATTGATTTTAGATCATAATTGACCTATTTGCATGTTTTGCCTGAAAAATACGGTCGCCAGTGTTTGCAAAAGATATAACTGAACGGATATTATGTGTTCTAGATAAGAATTGATAAAAGAAGTCATTTAAAATAATGGCGAGACAATTTCGATGTAAAACGCTATTTCGCCCAAAATGATCTGGTGGAATAATGTATTGAGATGGGAGTCGTAGTTAAATAGATGTATCATAGAAGAGAGAGAGTTGCCTGGAGTTGAATGGAGGGGATAACGGGGAGATACGATGCAGTTCCAGCCTGCCTGGACGTTGTGGCTATTTGTGAGTCAATTGACATGAGAAGTTTAACACAAAAACATGGCGTTTAAATGTTAGGATATAGTAAGTTGAGAAGTTCGGTTGGGTTTACTCTGATGATTAGAATTTAAAACTGAACTCAATCTGAATAGGGAATATATATTTTACAAAGGCGGGCAGATTTGTGTCTATAAGCCAGCAACGGAATTGCTAGACACTCAATGGGGCTATATATTGCACCGCTTTGGACTATAAATTAGGTAAGAATAGTTTAATCGTAAAAAGTTGTGATTGTTTTTCCGAGTATTGATTTTTGGTTAAGGTAACGCCAGTGAAATTGAACAAAAAGTAACGTATTCTAAAAATGATCTGAATTCCGTCCTCATTGCGGGGAACAAATAAAATGTCTTATCTTAAAGGGACAGTGCACGGTAATCACAGTGGTTTGAGTGTATGACAGTGGAAAAAATATTGTGGGACGACAATTCGAAGATAGAAAAATAAGTTACATGATACATCAAGAGATTTAAAACGAACGATGTGAAGGGATCATCAGAATTATTGGGTGTCGTTGTAGGAGTGAAAGTTTGGGTTAAGGGGATTTCCCTGTTCCCAGAGACAAGACATTTTTGAGGCTGGTCTGAGTTTGTAATTAGACAAGTGAATAACGTATTGGGAATAGAGTTGTAATTCAAATACTAAGTCAAAGACGAGACAGGTATTTAGAGCAAAATGGATTCTAAATGATAACAAAGAGACAATTATGATTTATGCCAATCGAAAAGCTTTTATAAAATTGGCGAATTTAGAGATGTTGGTTGGGGTGGTAAATTATAATTCAGGATTTGAACAGATGTGATAAATTAGGTTTGGTTAATCGAACAAGAATTATTTACAATCCATTTGAAGTCGCTACGAATTGGCAGGTTGAGCGCTTGATGATGACGTCACTAGCGAGACACTTTTGTCACCAGGGACTGGGGATAACGGAGCAAACTGTATGGCTGTTAGTGTGTGTATCAAGGCTTCGAGTAACCTTTCAGAAGTTGAGATAAAAGTGTTTTGTTTATTTGTTTATTGGTTATAGTCAATTGTAGGGTTTGATTTAACTTAGTTGAACAGTGTGTTCTGGCGGGTTTTAGATAGAACTCTTTGTTCCGGAACGGATGAGAGTTACCCAAAATAAGTAAATGAAAGGAGCCATGAGAGAATGCGAATGCATATTTATTAAATATCGGGGATTAAATTACGGATTCCTTACACTGCGAAATGTACGACATTTGCGGCAGAGAGAAAAAGTAATGCATTGAATAATAATGTTATCGGGTTAATTGTATCTAAAGGTAGCATGGTCATTTAAGTAAACATATCCGTAGACGATGTTTAAAACTTATGATTATTGATTTGAGTCAAAGGGGAATTGTCATTAGGTTTTAGAGGCACGCTCACACAGGTGACTATTTCTATTGTAAGGATAAAGGGATCTTTATGTCTAATATGGTATGACCTTTTGACCTTATCATGTCTGGCTTCTGAGGTCTGATCAGCCTCAGGAGAGAGTCATTTGTATAATGAATGGGGTCATATTGAGTTACTAGTTTTAAGGTAAATTCATTAGAAATGAAGCAGTTTTGGTTGAGAGGTTAGAATAACTGTTTGAACCGCAAATGAGAAAGTGGTTCAGGATTCCGTCTTATAACAATTAGCTGTGAAGTTTTTTGAATGGGCTATTAGGGAGTTGGTATTGTAACAGAGAGAAAGTCATATTCATCATTGAGAATAAATAGGGGAAGATAACATTTTTTGAGCCAACAGGGCAGGGAAGAAATTGAGGTATTTTTGTTTGGTTTTAACACCCGTGTACAGGAGTGTCAAAAGACGGGGGACATTACCTGTGTAATGGGGGAGGGTGTCCGTATGGGGATTACATGATAACCAACTTGGGACAGTTCTGGGACTGGAGAAGAGGATATCCTTATAGCATAGGGAATCCCACAAAGGTGGATAGGTTTTCCATGATATGGGGGAAACCTGGGAGCACTGTTGAACTTTGTAAAGGTGATGAAATCCTACTAATCATCAAAACTATTAAGCTCTCTGATGCAGGCACTTACACCCCCGGACTACAAAGGACCGGGACAGACACGGTGGGTGTGTTTTCTATTAAGGTACTGCCAAAACCAGAGGTCCCAGACGAACCAGGGCCAGACACACTCCTCTACCACCCCTGGACCGAACCTGCCACCACTGTGTTAAAAATCCCATTCAGGTAATTAATGTTAGACTATTCAGCTATTGATCAATTAGGCACGGAGACTGGTTTTGATGGTAGGGACAATTTGTGGCTGTCTTATACAGAATAGACTTGCTTAGGATATGCTTCTTGCTAGTCAGGGGGGCGCCTGCAAGATGTTCGGTGAACAATGTTGCACGTATATTCCTAATAACACCAGTCCAGATGGTAGTATATCTAAGGGCCTTAATGGGCTTGATGCACTATCTGCTGAGATGAGGACCATGGCGGGGGTGGAGGAGTCTGACTGTTCAAATTGGGAGTTGGGAGCCTGGTTAGGTAAGTACACTGGTATGGTGGTTACTGGATTTCTGACCCTAATTCTTGTATTATTTGTTATTGATGTGATGTGCTGCTTGCATCATACCGTGTTTTAAGAAGTCTGTTACAGATGTGGTGAAGGCTTCAGGCATGATGCCTTTGCTTGATGCTCCAGTTGGAGAGGCTGAGGTGAAGCATGCTTTCAGGGGAGGATAAGACTGACTGAGGATGACCCATGTATGTTTGTTCTCCCTGTCGTGAAGGGTGGCATGGTGCCCACCTGGTGCTGGATAAGAATAGCTGAGAGGACCAGATGGGTTATAAGAATGCTTTGTTCTGCTTTACTCTGTTTTCCAGGACCAAAGTTTTATTCCACACTTTGCAACACATTAAATCCATGTTATTGTCAGATAGAATACTGAGGGTCCCCAAGGAGAGGGCTTGTTAGTGTAGGAAGGATTTTTAATATGGTTAGCATTTATTAGATTATACGTTTTTAAATAGTATTATATTTAACAGGAATATAGGACATCTATGATGAGTTAGGATTATTGTTAGGATTAAGATAGATTGATTAAGGACATTATAGAAAAGCCGCTCATAGACATGTTCTTTCTAAAAGAAAATCCATGAGTTTAGAAAGACAAACAGTGAGGCATGTAGTTCAAATTTGGGAATGTGAAAAACAGCCACGGGCAGGCAGAAGAGCCCTCCCCCGCACTGCAGAGACCTTGAAGGTTGGAGAGCAGAGAAGTTTTAGAAGGGGGGCCAGGACGAGCAAAGATAACATAGTGTGTAGATAAGTTACTGAGTGGAGACAAAAGCGAGAATTGGACATGTGGAAAATGAAAGGGACACTCCTAAATGATAATGTCAGACATAAGGATAATTCACTAAATCTTATCTAAGTCATTGTATAAGAATAAGGCAAGGTTGTTACCTGGGCAGAGCCAGGTAACAAAAGGGGGATGGGTAAATAGTGTTCTAGAATAGGATGTAACCTACGGGATAATTAACTAATACATTTTTTTTTTTAGCTAATTGGTTTGACGAATAAGAAACTGTTTTATTAACCAAACCTGTATGGCCAAGAGTTTATGCACTACAGGTGAACTACAGGTGAAGACACTCAATCCAGTCCCGTGGGCCACCCGGATTCATATCGCACTGCGGGAGGGTAAGATACATCTCACTATCGAAGAAATAAACAGTGTTCGAGAGGAGAACTGGAATTAACAGAATTCCGGGGGCCATCTCTCGAATGAAGTAACCCTCCCTGTCCTGTCACCCCTGTTTTTGTTCATAGAAGTGAAGATGTGTCTGGCTCTTGCTAAGTGATGTGTTCTCGGGGAAAGGGTGGGGTTTCACATGGAAGCTGTTCGTCTGAGCTGTCTTATCGTGGGTGACATATTCCTGATACAGCACGTCCTACTAGATATGCGGAGAGTGGTAATTTGACCCATGGTTTAGACGGTGAGGATTTTGTTCCAAAATAGAAGAGATATCAGTGCAGGTTCCCATATTGATCGTGGACACAGGTCATAGCTCACACTGAAAGGGATGGCTACGTAAACCCATACACTCAATTTGGGACCAGGTGGAGTATAGTAAGGGTTGGCGTTTTGGACTGTGTTCCCGAGCAGAGGAAGTATTGTATAAAGGTGCGAATTAACATTAAGGCGGTCAATACTCAGGACCTCGGGTTATGGTATGTGGGCTTCGACCAGTTTTCAACTGATACTATGGTACCGTTCCAGGTGGCGGAAGTTAGAGTCGATAAGGAGAATATGATTGGCCGAAGTTCAACCAATCCCTCTAACACAACGGCTATTCCTAGTGTAATCATCCAGGGTAAAGGACCAGTACGAATAGTTCAGACCAAAGACCTTAAAGAAGTTATAGAGGTGGAGACTGGGTTTGGGGAGTCCAACTTATGGTTGGAATGGATTCAATATATGGCCAGATCAGTGGCTAAAGAAGAATGTTATGCCTGTGCGAACGCTAAACCCCAGTTAACAACTATCCTTTTCCCACTGAACGGAATTAATTCCCCTAAGGGAATGGCATGTATGGTAAAGCTGTTCATGAAAGCAGGAATGCCAGATAATGACAGTTGTATTGATTTGCACTATTTATATCCCCAGGAACCAAGATAGTACAGAGAATATGACCACTGACGAGACCATGTCTGAATTGACAGGCTGGTTGAACTCTGGGGATTTCAATAAAATAAAATGGGCCAGTGTCGCCATCTGGTGGTTGTGCGGGGGAATGAGTTTGTGGCCAGTATTGCCGACTGATTGGACTGGTTAGGAATGCCTTTTACACTCATACAACACCAAGACATGAAGTTAGCCAAACGAGAGAGAAGAGATGCTCCATCTGGGTCTTTTGACGACAGAGTATATATTGATAACATTGGGGTTCCACGAGGTGTGCCGGATGAGTTCAAGGCAAGAAATCAGATACTAACAGGATTAGAGTCAAGCATTTTCTGGTGATCTACTCTCAATAAGAATGTAGACTGGATTAATTATAGTTACCAGAAGTGTTATTAAAGGTTTTGTAGAACAGACTGAAGCAACCAGCTGGAAGACCAGACAGAATAGAATTGCATTAGATAAAAGGAGGAAATGGGCGTGGTAATCAGGACCATGTCTTACATCCCAGGTAGCACAGCTCCGGACGAATCAGTGCCCGAAGCCTCAGCTGTTTTGACCACCCTGGCTCACGGGTTGGCAGAAAACTCTGGGGTGGATACTTCCCTGACTATTGGTTTGATAGTACATTTGGAAAATGGAAAAGTGTTATAATCACGGTGTTTTGGGCTGTATCCACCTGCATGACTGTTTTAATTTTATGCGGCTGTTGTCTAATTCCCTGTGTGCGAGGCCTTGTTTCCAGGACTCTGGAGAGATCAATGACACTACAGATGGTGCGTTATGGGCCGATTCCAGGTTCTGACCTGTGGAGGACTGAAGGCATGTCTACAGAGGAAGTGGACGAATCTGGATCTGTCATTTGTGGGGAATTTATGTTTGATGAGGCTAGTGTTGAGATGAAGGGGAATTAGATTGTAATTGGTTTCCATGATTAAACTGTTTTTTTAATGAAGGTCTGACGAAAATCCGGAAGGAAGAGTTATGATTCTGATGTAGGTTTAAAAACAGTTGGAGTTAAGGTTAGATTTGATTAATGAGATGTGAAGAGTTGGATAAACATTTATAATTGATTTGTTGATTATGTGTCTATTCATATGATAATCTGATAAACCTCTATAAAAAGGTTAGTTAAGTTCGTTTATACTTTTATTTTTATGATTAAATGGAAACTAGATGTAGGTTTGAATATATAATATTTGATCAAAGGGAGGATTGTTAGAGGAAATTGTGGTTGAGATGATTAATTATGTATACATTATTGATTAGAACCATTTATTCTAATACTATTATGTTATGGTATGAAAAGTAAAGGTTATTGGTTAAGCTGTTACTGAAAATGTAAGCAGAACGAATTAATTGTCTGGGCCTCTTGGGATGGTAAAGGGGAGCGATGCTATGGTTTTTCATACAGATAAGAAATGTCTGGGAGATGTTCCAGACCTAAAACAAAACAATGGGCTCTTGTAAGAATCGGAGAGAGGGAGGGAAACTGATGATGTCATGTTCAGTTTATAACCTGTGGAAAAATGTGTATGCTTCAGTACTCTCTGGAATTAAACGCTCTTTACCTGGCTTTTAAGACTGGTCTAGATCTACTTCATGCATAATTAATGAACTTACACCTCATTAATGAATAGAAACGAGTGCGAAATTGGTTTTGGCAATTAAAACATAAAGGAATTTAGAATTCCTCTATCAGTATACCACTTGAATGTAAAAGAAAACTGCACTCCATCAGATTTTCTCTTACATCAACTCCGTCAGAGTTCTATAAGATCTGATAGAATCGTTATTTTTAAATGGGGATTCAAATGAATCATTTTCCATATTTTATTAATTATTTTTCGAGGCAAATATATGTCTGTTTGAGTTGTCAACTGTTTGAAGAATAAGAGAAACTCCCAAATACAGGTGTGCCAAGCTTGTAGCCAAAGGTGCTTCAACAAAGTCCTGAGTAGAGGGTCTGAATTCTTATGTAAATGTAATATTTCGGTTTTGTATTTTTTCTAAATTAGCAAAAAATTCAAAAAACTGTTTTTGCTTTGTAATTATAGGGTATTGTGTGTACATAAGGAAAAAACAATTTCCTAAATTTTAGAATAAGGTCGTAACGTAACAAAATGTGGAAAATGTAAAGGAGTCTGAATACTTTCCGAATGCACTGTATTTAAAATGTTGCTAATGTTAAGACAAATATTAGCGGGAAAAAGTTGTGATTGTCCCTGAGCTCTAAAATAGCAAAATGTATCAAATTGCATGAGATTAGCTACAAAAAAATTCTCTGCCCCATGGCAAAATAAAACAATGATTGGGTTGGGGGTGGACCTTTGCTCAATTCATGTGAGGGGGAGGGGGCGCCGTGAAACTGCGCTATGCCACTGGCGCACACACGCATTAAAATATAAATTCTGTCGGGGCAGGGGTGCATGGATCCTGCTGCACACTGAGTGGTTGATCCAGCAGAACAAAAGGAGGATGTGTTTGGCACAGCGAATTTCCCTGCTCACACACACAGAGAGACCATCCATGCTCACAATTACATAGCGAACGTCCGTGCTCACACACACAGAGAGACCATCCATGCTCACACACACAGTGATTGTCCGTGTTATCCATGCTCACACACACATAGCGAACGGCCGTGCTCACACACACAGAAGGTGGAATCGTCTACAGAACACTTCACATAAACCCATCCAGCTAGCAGACACACCATTGTCTGCTATAGAGAAGGAGGGTGTGTACACCTACTGTACACTTAGGTTGGGTGGCGAGAGCAAACAGCAATAAACATGCACACACACACATACTTAGATGAGTTCTGGGTACCTTCCTGGAGAGGTCACACACCGTAGTCTAGAATACTACACAACACAGCCTGCCCCTTGACTCCAACACAGCACAGAGGGCAGAGGTCAAAGAATGAAGGTTAGAGCAGGATGGGAGAAATAAATGTTCCCTCTTCCTCTCTCCCTCTGTCTCCCTCTCCTTTCCTGCTTTCTGTAGACGACAAACAATGGGTTTACCACAGTCTTGAGTGGTACGATTGTAGCAAAACTGTAGCAACAATGTATAACCTATTTTTAATTAGGATTTAATGTAAATCACCCTGGGCTGAATATGGGCGGTAGAGACAGGCCTGCGTTAGCCAAACTCACCTCTCTCTCCCTTCCTATTTTCTCTTTATGGTGGACGCGTTCCAGATAACACGCATTAATTATCCCCACGGCGGGGAGATGGAGGTCCAATCCACCACTAAATGCATGAGGAATGGCTATTATCATAAGTCACATTCTCCGGTGTCCGATCGCCAGGGAGGGCTCGCCGCACAACTACATTTTACATTAAGTAA
Organism: Oncorhynchus nerka; assembly: GCF_034236695.1. Lineage (NCBI taxonomy): Eukaryota > Metazoa > Chordata > Actinopteri > Salmoniformes > Salmonidae > Oncorhynchus > Oncorhynchus nerka. The sequence goes on along the minus strand of NC_088410.1, from coordinate 75,642,978 downwards.
ATGCGTTTGTTCTCCCCTCACCCCCACCATCTCCTCCATGATTTATGCAAGTTCCGCACAGATTAATTCAGTTAAGGATGTGTCTGCCCTGTTCCCGGCGGTTATTACAAATGGAGAGGGCTGTAAAGACCGACGACAGGCAGGGCTGGAGTGGTATAGTGGGCCTTTCCATGGATTCTGACGATAGGTTTCATAAAGCCTGGATGTGCCATGCGCTCCCTAATGTGACCCGCATAGTGGAGGTGCCCAGGGAGAAGACAGAGAATTCAAATGGAAATGACAATCTGAAAGAAAAGAAGGAGAGATGGAGGGGGAGAGGGAGAGAACAATAGAGAGAATGAGTGGGAGGGGAATGATGGAGAAAGAAAGCGAGAGAGAGAGAGAGAGAGAGAGAAAGAGAGAGAGAGAGAGAATGAAACAGAAATAGATGGAGCTTGAGAGAAATAATAAAAAGACTGAGAGAACAGGAAGGAGTGATGAGAGGAGGAAGAATGGCTGAGACGAGAGCGGCTTTGGTACATGAGGAGATGATATTCCGTTAATAACGGGCAGCCCTCAAGGAAAAGAACTGCCAAGTCTCTCCTCTGTTCTCTCTTCCACTGTCCCTTGTTCTCCCTCCCTCTATCAGCAGGCAGGAATCCCTCCCTCCTGCTCCTCCTCATTAAATCCCAGCCCCCATTGGAACAGAATGGCAGGATATTAAAAGAGCTGTGGGTGTTTAAAATGCCAGCGCTGCTGCTCTGGGGGGTGGCTCTGCACCTTACGTTGATGTTTCACAGTGCTAGTTTCAAGGTCAAACTACCAACAGTGTCACTACAGTAAGTCTCCACATGCAGTCTAATATGCAGCCAATTTACCATAATTTGTCAGTCGATCTCATCAGTTTCTGTACTGTCACTGTGTGTGGTAAAGTTATATGCGTGTGCTTGTGTGTGTGCCTGTGTGTGTGTGCGGGTGTGGTGTAGAGTAACTGACCAGTTTGTGTTGGCTGTCGGTGATATGCGTTTCCTCGTAGGACTCGTCGTGTTTAGTCCAGCTGTAGGAGATGAGGAAGGAGATAATTGGCGGGTGGTAGGTGAACTCTGGCCGGGTCCATCGCACCACCAGGGCCGTGTGGTTCAGATGCTGCACCTTCATGTTGATGGGAGCACTGCTGCACACTGCAAGAGGGAGGGAGGGAGAGAGAGAGAGGTGAGGGATGGAGTAGGGGAGAGAAATGAGATGGGAAAAAGAAAGAGGAGACTGTGGTCCCACAACAATCTGTAATCTAAGACAAAGGAGGATAGGAGGACCCACTACACACACACGCAATGGACACCCAGATGTATGTACGGTATACTCTCCAAACACACATACGGTACATGTAGACACTTAGCCGAGGATGATGAGGAGAGAGACGTGCTGAGGAGAGAGAGATTTGTGTGTTAACAGTGCTTTGAGGCAGTTGTGTCATGGAGTCATGGAGTCGTTCCACCAGACAGTAGTATCGGTCTGAGGGCTAACACAACACAGGCGCTCATATATACCATCTTCCAGACCTTCCATCTTGGTTTCATATCTCCCTATTCCCTATGCCTCCATACAACATTTAGCTGATTTGCTTAGCAGTGGTGTTGTTTCCTCATATGGCCACTAGATGTCTCTGTTTGACCAGTATGAGCAGAGTCCCCCATTCCTCAGCTCTGCATGGCGTTAGCATGGCGTCACAGGCAGCTCCATGGCTCTGTAGGCTCCACAGCAGAGGGGTTCATCACTGGTGGACATGTCAGCAAACTGAAGACATCACTTCAATAATCAAACCCTGTTTTAGTCAAAGGGAAGTTTTACGGAGATCTGCTCTATTTCTCCCATAATCCCCTCACCTTAACAGATGTCATCACCACCTAGTAAAGGCAGATGGATGGGACTGAGGAACCAAATACTGCCTACAGTTTAATCATCAGCATCAATATTACTAATATCCCGAGGATGAATATAACACATGATCTAAACAAACTGCATTGATATGTGTGAGTACACTATATTTGTGGAATGATAAAGTACGCATAACAATAGCCTATTATGTATGACTAAATTCATTAGTCATAAATAGCAGCAATGCGGTTATCAATGAATATCCCAATGAATAGTCCCATGTAGTTTGGCATTACTAAAGTGATTAGTCACTCCCTTCTCCCCCTGTACTGCTGCCTGGCTGGCTGGGCCAATGGAACCTGTTTGACCTCCACACACACATGGTGTCCTCTAGATAACACCCAGCTGTGGTGGGTCAGCCTGCACTGTCACTCTGTATGTGTGAGTGTGAGAGAGAGAGAGAGAGAGAGAGAGAGAGAGAGAGAGAGAGAGAGAGAGAGAGAGAGAGAGAGAGAGAGAGAGAGAGAGAGAGAGAGAGAGAGAAAGAGAGAGAGAGAGAGAGAGAGAAAGAAAGACAGAAAGAAAGAAAGAAAGAAAGAAAGAAAGAAAGAAAGAAAGAAAGAAAGAAAGAAAGAGAAGTGAATGTGAGGTAGTAGGTAAGGGGTGTCTCTGTGATGAAAGGCATAAGAGGATATATCCATCACCCCTCCCTGGCCCCAAAGCCCCTCAGGACTCTATGATAGATTAGAGCGTTAGCACAAAAGAGTACACACACACACACACACACACACACACACACACACACACACACACACACACACACACACACACACACACACACACACACACACACACAAGGGACAGGTAGCGATGGCAAAGGATATCATTCTTTCGTTCTGGCTACCAAAAAAAGAGAGGAGGTCTCTTAAGAGATGTGAGAGGCAGTTTAAGGGAGGAAGGTGATCTGTGAACCATTGCTGGTAGATGAATGGCCAATAGAAAGGAGTGAGAGAGCCAGCTACCTGGTGACTTACTGGAACCTCAGAGTTTCAGGAGGTTACTCACATACCCGTGAGTTAATAACTGTGTAATAACTATACAGTAGTCTACAGTGGACAGTCTGTGCCCTGTGGGATGTAATACCTGACTTAACCCCATGGTCAGAAACCCTACTCAGTGTGTAGTGATGATGAATACTGACCTGTGTATGTGTTACTCCAGGGCTTGACATCCCCTTCCTTGCCGTCTCTTCAAATCCTAACTAGGGAAATGGATCCAACCCTAGACCCTCCATCCCCTTCTAAGCCCACTCCAAACCCTTGTGTTTCTGGGACAGATCAGTTCTGGGTTAATTCACCCCAGCTAAAGACATGGGTGCTCATTTAATTCCTTAGGTTTCAATTCCTTGCCTCTATTCTCGGAAGGAACAGCCATCACACACTCTCCCTCCCAATTATCATCCACCCCTCCCTCTATTCCATCACTGTGCCGCCAATCAATTCTCCACGCCCATAAATAAAATAAAATAACTAGTTTGATGGATGATAAAGAAAATCTCCTAAACAATAGTTATTTCAGAACACTTCAATTAATTATAATTGTGATTATTACTGAGAGATTGGGCTCTCCAGGAGCTAGTACTGCTTCCTGATTTCCCTTTGTTTCATTAGCAGCCTTCCTACAGGCCAGCAGGCTGTGTCCAGGTGACAGGATAGAATATCTCTTTGACCAGAGGCTTACAAGTAGCCAGTCCTTCACTGCATTGCATAACTTTCTGCTTTGTGTTTCAAGGGTAGATGGGATGAAGTAAAGGACTTCCAGCGCACGCGCACGCACACACACACACACACACACACACACACACACACACACACACACACACGCAGAGTGCTTTTCATTGGGCTGGAGGTAAAGTTAGGCTACAGTCTGTTCTTCATTTGATGGGATTGAGTCATTTGTCAGCTGTAACACTCATGCTGTTAGGAACATTGCTGAACTGTAATGTCCCTTTTCTACAGGGCTCCTCAACTTTGAGAAAAATGATGATATTACAATACGATTGTGCTTTCCCGTGTCGGACAGTGTTCGACACATTGAAGTGCACACAGGCACGCACACACACACAAACACACACACACACAAACGCACGCACGCACGCACGCACGCACGCACGCACGCACGCACGCACGCACGCACGCACACACACACACACACACACACACACACACACACACACACACACACACACACACACACAGAAAGTCATTGTGTGTAATGCAGCAGGCTGTGTAGTGGAGTGAATAGGTAGCATATGGCCCATCGTTACGCTGTTTGTCTTCACTCTTTTCCCTCCTCTCCTCTCTTCTCTTCTCCTGTCCTCTCCTCTCCTCTCTCCTGTTCTGTTCATTTCTCCCCTCAGTCTGACAGATGCACCCCCAGCAAATGTGCACAACTGCAGCTTTCAAGGACAACTCATATTGCCTGTGTGCATTACAGTAATGTGTGTGGGTCCATGTACAATGTGTGTGTGCGCATCTTCATTTTTTATATTGACATTCAATTCTGAGGTTGGAGACAGAAAAGCAGCCTGGTTGATGTGGTCATGCAGCTCAGACAGATGCTAGCTGACTGTGTGAGAGGGTCACAGGAGTCTTCAGGCATATAGCCACACACACTCCCTGACATGTTATAAGACATGATGTACTAGAACCAGTAACGAGCCAGTAAAAGACTGGCCATTGGTGGGCCTCCCAGTACTGTATGGTAGGAGAGTAACACTCCTCATTTGTCCTAAACCACCAGAGAATATTCCACAATGGTAGAGTCATGATATGTTGGATTGTACCTTAGGGATTCTGAGGCATCCGCATTTTGGCATAACCAAGAGTTCACTGGAGAGCAACAATGTGCAGTGCTCCAGTCCGTGAATTGAATTTGACTCTGAAAACAAAAGCAATAATGTTTCTCTCCTCAGCGTTACTTAGAATAAAATTAACTTGGATTGGACTGTAACAAGGATGCACAGTATCCAATGGTGTGTGAGGTCCCGCCCTACCTTTGGATGCCTCGGTTCCATACGGGTTTCCCAGGCTGTCCGTCAGGTCAGGTAGCCAGGCGTCTCTGACTGCGGACTTGAAGACCTCGCGATTATCGAGGCTCTGGATTGGCCGGAAGTTACTCCTCAGGTACTCCACAGACTTCACATGGTCCTGCTGCTCTGTGGTGAAGATGGAGTAGAACGCCTCTAGCTAAAAGAGAGTGAGAGGGAGAGAGAGAGTGAGAGGGAGAGAGAGAGTTAGAGAAAGAGAGAGTGAGAGGGAGAGAGAGAGTTAGAGAAAGAGAGAGGGAGAGAGAGAGTTAGAGAAAGAGAGAGGGAGAGAGAGAGAGAGAGTTAGAGAAAGAGAGAGTGAGGACGAAGGAAAACACACACATTAGGGAGGAGAGAAATTACTAAATTTTGAGGATATTAAAACCTCTGACATCATTTGAACTGTTAATTTGTTCATGGCATCTTTCTAGCAGCTCCTTTTATCCTTTGCCCATACATGTACAGTATAATGATGTGATCTTGTTCCTAGCTGTAAGGCTGTGGGGCTGTGGGGCTTAGAGGCATGCAGGGCCAAGTTAGCCCAGCCTAATCAGTAGGAATAGTGTTCTTGAGGCAAACATTAAAACATGACCAGCTGTCCCCCTCCTCTCTTCAACCCAGAATAACCACGCTTTCTGACCAGGTGCTAGAACCCAGGGAATAATCATAATAATCTGTCGAACGGTTTCATAGCTGCCGTTTCAGATGATGAAAGTAATGTCTGGGAGTATCTGTCCTTCAACATCATGATGGCATGCCAACGGCTAAAGAAACAATGTGAGCTGAGACTGCACATGTAAAAAAAACAGTCGATTTAGAGTGAAAATGGGTGGAGAAAGAGAGAAAGAAGAAAGATATATAGATAGATGGCTAGATGTATGGAGGAAGGGTCTCATTTCCTTAGTGTGTGAGAGGTTGTGGGATAAACAAGTGGTCGGTTTGGTTACAAAGTGAGGGTTGGAATCATAGAGATCCTATCAATTAAAGAATTGTAATTCCTAACTCTATGGTTGGAACACTTCCCTGTCTGCTCAGCTCTCTGTCTGTTTACTAAGCAGACTGAGACTGGAGGCCTGGGGAATACTCAGTTCAATGACTGCCCCTCACATTGGCTGTGAAGGGTAAGAGTCTGTGTGTGTGTGTGTGTGTGTGTGTGTGTGTGTGTGTGTGTGTGTGTGTGTGTGTGTGTGTGTGTGTGTGTGTGTGTGTGTGTGTGTGTGTGCGCACCACAAATCTCTTTCATCTGACATTATAGCATTGGTGTGTTCCATCAGAATGGAACATATTGTACCTTCTATTCTTTGGCAGGACACCTGTAATCTAAAATCGGCCATGTCCTTTAATCTACAGGCTGCATTAGCCATAATGGCTGATCTGTTAAATATGGTAGCCTCCAGCCCTGGCACAGAAAAGCCCACGCCAGGTCGTGTCAAAGCAATACGCTGCTCTCCACCAAATCTCTTAATCAGACTACAATCTGCTAATCCCTAATATGGCAACACCCCCTTAAAAAACAGGTTATTGGGATTTGAATCACTTCCAGGTTTGCCAAAGGATTTCTTTGTGTGGAAAGCACAGCGCGATTGAAGACTAATCCTTCCAGGAGTGACATCGCACACACTCACGCAAGAACACCATCACACACGTGCACACACACTTCTGTGAGGGGTGAGAAAGGCCTCTGTGATGGGGAGAGCAGGGGTTAAGTGGCCTGGCATGGTAACAGCCATTACAGCCTCCACACACACACACACACACACACACACACACACACACACACACACACACACACACACACACACACACACACACACACACACACACACAAGATCCAGATGCTACAAATGGAAGCATATTAGGCGGCGCTGTCGCTGTGGAATAGCTGAGCATCGATCTGCTGTAAAAGCCACCCCTAAGCTACGTCTGTCACTCCCAATGACCTACTTCCACCACTGATCAAGAACAAAAGACAAAGACTGAAGGAGGGATCGAGAGAGGGAGGTAGAGAGAGAGAGAGAGAGAGAGAGAGAGAGAGAGAGAGAGAGAGAGAGAGAGAGAGAGAAAGACATAGACAGACAGGGGAGAGGGAGTACACTGTTTCTTCTTTCCACGTTCTTTCATCTTGGCCAATTAAGTTTTTTTTTTTTAAACCACAGGACAGAAAAAGTGGTATAGACATCAAAGCCGAGTTAAAAATGTTAAAAAAGACTGACTAAATGGTCAGGGGTAAACATCCGGAGGATAGAAGATAGGAACATTAAGGTTAAGGGATCCCACTGAAGGGAAGGAAGGATGTGCTGCCTGGATGGATAGAGCATCTGCTGAAGTCACTTCCCCTTTAAGTCCCCGTCCTGCTCATTGCATGACTTAAACATCCCCCAGGTTTTGTGTCGATGAAATAAAATCAATCAAATAAAAATGTATTTGTCACATGCGCCGAATACAACAGGTGTAGTAGACCTTAGCGTGAAATGCTTACTAACAAGCCCTTAACCAAAAATGCAGTTCAATAAATCGAGTTAAGAAAATATTACAAAATAAACTAAAGTAAAAAATAAAATAAAATCTAAAAGTAACACAAGAAATGGACATTACAATAACGAGTTTATATACAGGGGGTACCAGTACCGAGTCAATGTGCGGGTGTTGATGGGTTCTGACTTATAAACGGGAAAATATTAAATATTCTTATCCATGTCACTGAGGTAGAGAGGGGAATAGAGAACATTTACATTCTGTCAGGATATGTTATTGTTAGCCATCAGGGATCCTATGGGAGGAGAAGAGACACAGTCTGGTACAAGTCAACAGGACAGCCGTGAGTTGAGGAGGAGTGAGGATTTTGGGCAGAGGTCATGTTAGATTAAGTGCGGAAGAACATACATCACTAATCTTCTGGATAGCAAACAGGGGTGTATTTGCTGTTCAGATGTGTAAGGAGGGGCTCAGATTATGAGAAAGGGTTAAATACTAGCGTTTGTGTGAATATGTTTTTTGTCTTATGCAGCTGTATGACCCAGTGGGTGAATAAACTTGGTTTAAGCTTTACTAAGCATCTGTGACTCTTTTACTCTGTTTAGTTAGAACCTAACACTATGCATAGATAATAGATAGTGAGTAGCAGTAGTGTAGAAACAAAGGGGGTGTGTCAATGTAAATAGTCCGGGTGGCCACATGATTAATTGTTCAGCAGTCTTATGGCTTGGGGGTAGAAGCTGTTAACAAGCCTTTTGGTCCTAGACTTCCGGTACCACTTGCCGTGTCGTAGCAGAGAGAACATGACTTGGGTGACTGGAGTCTTTGACCATTTTTGGGGCCCACCACCTAGTATATAAGTCCTGGATGTCAGGAAGCTTGGCCCCAATGATGTACTGGACCATAAGCACTACCCACTGTTGCACGGTCAGATGGCGAGCAGTTGCCATACCAGGCGGTGATGCAACCGGTCAGGATGCTCTCGATGGTGCAGCTGTAGACATTTTTGAGGATCTGAGGACCCATGCCAAATCTTTTCAGTCTCCTGAGGGGGAAAAGGTGTTGTCATGCCCTCTTCACAACTGTCTTGGTGTGCTTGGACCATGATATGTTGTTGGTAATGTGGACACCAAGGAACTTGAAACTCTCTACCTGCTCGATTTCAGCCACATCGATGTTAATGGGGGCCTGTTCGGCCCTCCTTTTCCTATAGTCCACAATCAGCTCCTTTGTCTAGCTCACAATGAGGGAGAGGTTGTTGTCCTGGCAACACACTGCGAGGTCTCTGACCTCCTCCCTATAGGCTGTCTCATGGTTGTCTGTCGTCAGCAAACTTAATGATGGTTTTGGAGTCGTGCCTGGCCACACAGTCGTGGGTGAACAGGGAGTACAGGAGGGGACTAAACATGCACCCCTGAGGGGCCCCAGTGTTGAGGATCAGCGTGGCAGATGTGTTGTTGCCTACCCTTACCACCTGGGGGGTGGCCCATCAGGAAGTCCAGGATCCAGTTGCAGAGGGAGGTGTTTAGTCCCAGAGTTCTTAGCTTAGTGATGAGCTTTGGGGGCACTATGGTGTTGAACGCTGAGCTGTAGTCAATGAACAGCATTATCGCATAGGTGTTCCTTTTGTCCAGGTGGGAAAGGGCAGTGTGGAGTACGATTGAGATTGCGTCATCTGTGGATCTGTTGGGGCGGTATGCGAATTAGAGTGGGTCTAGGGTTTTCGGCATGATGGTGTTGATGTGAGCCATGACCAGCCTTTCAAAGCACTTCATGGCTACAGATGTGAGTGCTACGGGGCGGTAATCATTTAGACAGGTTACCTTTCCTTTCTTGGGCACAGGGTAGCCAGCTAGCTCCCTGCCTCTCAGGGAAGTCCAAACAATACTTCTTAGACCAGGAAGGTCTGTAGAGTCGCAGTGAAATAACACCATTGTATATTCCATATACATCCCAGAGTATTATTCACTGTTGACTGGATCTCAGGCCAAATCAAATCATCCAAAAGGTCAGGCTCAGAGTTCCTCCATGCTGCTTTTCATCTTCTCTACTCTGCCTCTCCGCTCTCTTATAATTCAGAGGATGACAACAGACAAATCCCATCTATTACCCTGCTATGGGACACCTGCTGTCTTCTGAGGAAGCAACATTCACCGTGAGCTCCCATAAACACCCTATTGTAAAGGGGCAATCTGCAGATGTCCACCTATTTTTGGACATTAATTAATGATATGTACCCATTGATTCTTGAAGAATATAACTTATAAATGCCTCATGAGCTTAGTTCAACTGTCGTACCCCATCAGAACCCAAAATATAAAGCTTGTTTTACTCCAATGTCAGTAAATAACGTAAATGTAAACAAACACTCTATAGCCTCTATAGCCTTAGAACTATAATGTTTCATATCATGTATGGTCAGTCCTTGCATCCAAAGCTCTGTCCATGAATTTGAGAGTGGTTAGATTTCTCTAGCTCCATCCCTCAACTTTTTACCAAAACAGTGGTGGGGATGACAGTTGGTTATTGTTTCAACTGCAGATGGCCTTTTAGAGTTGTATGTCTATGTGATAGTCTTATTGCTAGTCGTACTGTGCATGCAGCTGCTATGACTGCCCACCTTTCTGCTAGCATTTGGGGGTACAAAGACCTATGTACCAGTGTGCCATTTTGCATTCAGCACTAGGACTATGCTCTTGCCTATGGGTGGTTAATCTTCAGCTGAGCTCTATGTAGCAGCCAGTATGTTATCTAGCCAGACAGTATGTAAGGGGAATATGAAGCAGGCTAACGGTAAGCTAGTGGTATTCAAGTGGTATAAAGCTGTATCTAGGAGTGACCTATCTTTCTGTGGGCCCAGAGCCAGGCAGCTCCTCTCTTCCACAGCTCCAGAGCTGTCTGGGCCTTGACTAAGCTCTGGCAGATAAACATGTTTAATGCAGACCCACAGAGCACAGTGACAGGGGGCAACGCTCGGCCACCCCTCAACACCACAGCTCTATCTCTCTCTCACTCTCTACCTCTCCCTCTCTACCTCTCCCTCTCCCTCTCTGTCCCCTTATATAAAGCCAATACTTCTTCCACATTTGGCGTCCTCCAGTCACACTCTTAAGCAAACTCATCTGGCCTCATTAGTATGTAAGTCTGCCAAATGTTCTCTGGACTGTTGGGGAGGAGAGATGGGGAGAGGAGTGGAGAGAAGGGTCATGTGAGGACAGACACTGCACCATCACATTACTGACAATGTCTGTACCAACCCAATCACAAATACAGACATCACACATGAGGTATGTGAGCAAATTACAGCTCCTGGAAGGAGGAGACCATTAGTCAAGAAAGACATCAGTGTGTGTGTTTGTGTGTGTGTGTGTGTGTGTGTGTGTGTGTGTGTGTGTGTGTGTGTGTGTGTGTGTGTGTGTGTGTGTGTGTGTGTGTGTGTGTGTGTGTGTGTGTGTGTGTGTGTGTGTGTGTGTTTGTGTTTGTGTGTGTGTGTGTTTGTGTGTGTGTGGCGCATTTGAGAGAGACAGTGACTCACCTGTTTGTAGGAGAGGAACACAGGTCTGTTGAAGACGATCCACTCTACCACCTTGCTGCAGGGTGGGGTGGTGAGAGAGCCTGTGTAGCGATAGTAACCCCCCAATGATGACGGCAACAGATCTCTCAGAACAAAGGGCTCCAGGAAGGTTTCTTTCTCTGGGGGAGAACAAGCACAGGGACACAAGGAATCAGTATCAACCATTCAGTCACAGCCACATACACTCTACACATGTAGCATACTGAATGTCCATACTGCAATGCTAGAGAATGAGAAAATGTATTTATTGATGTAAACAGTGTCAGGGGGGAAGATGTGTTCCCTTTGTCACAATCATTGAGTATAGTATGGCCCTCTAGTGCTGATGCAAGTAGTCAACCATTTTGGCAACTAATCAATACCATTGATCTCCTCTAAGAATTATTCAACCAGCCCTGAGTCAGAGCTCACGTGTGTAACCACTGGATCTGTCCCCAGTGTCCCAGGCTCCATTAGAACCCACAGTATATTTTGGAATGGACCACTCAAGCTTCACACAAATATCTGGTGAATACAACGGATGGTAAAACCAACCCAATTCCCTCCAAAATCCTGTTGTGATGGCAACGCTTATCAGTCAAAGACAACAATGGCAGCCCAACACACACCCAGGGTAAAGATAAATGTAGCTGGGGCAAACCTCTTGTGCCATAAGAATGAGGCGTTCCCTCCCAAATAGAGATAACAGTATAAATAACCTAAAAGATGGGGCGAAGAAACAGAACAGAATGGCTATATGAATCCTCCTGCCCCACATTTTTAATACATAACTAAACTTGGAATCCTATTGAGCAGGGATGAAAAAGAGCCTTAGCGTGCTAGCAATGCGTCGCGGAGCCGCATCAGATTGGAAGTGAATGGGAGAGCTGGGGGATTAAAGCCAATGCTGCAGAATAGAGGACAGAGGCAGGCACAGTGGCAGGGAAGAGGTTATACTGTTACCACCACAGCTGTACCACTAGCTAGGCTCACATACAGTACGTACTGTAGTCTACTGTACTGTAAGCTATTTCAGCCTTTATAAATTCATTGCCAATCAGGGCTGGAGAGTGCTGAATCAATGGAGACTTCAAAGCCACTGTAAGACGCTGAATTAATGGACTTGTAATTTGTGCCATTGAGGAGCGGGGAGTTCATTTCAGTACTGTCACAGGAGACCACTGAGAGGGAACGGTTCACTGGGTAAACAATGATGCTGACACTGGGCCATGTACATATACATACATTGCATGCAAGAGAATACAATGACATACATGTACAGGGTTAGGGCAGTACAGTATGTCACCCAATCAGCCCCCTCTCTATACCTCCTTCCTATGCTGCATCCAGCCTTGAGACACTGCTGTATCATACAGCTAGGTCGTATAAATTAGTAGATACACTTGAATCACTCCTAAGTCTTCATATTATGCCCCAGTACCTTTTCACAGTTCATATCACCATGTCTTTAGACAGAAAAAAGACTGTGGCTCACTGCACTTTTACAATGTAGCCTTTGCATGTGTAAATGGGCAACCACTGTACTGAATGTACCTTACACAGTCTCCTGCACTCATCTAGTGCTTTTTCAAATAGGAAATTAAGGAACAAAGGATTTTCCTGGTTCTATTAAAGATTAAAGCCAGACGACTGGGGTCATTTCAACTACATATATGTGTTGACTGACCCCAGCTTAAACCCACTCGCAACATCTGCCTCTTGCACAAGAGAGCTACACACACACACACACATGCACAGACACACGCAAACATGCACACACATGCACGTACATACGCATGTACAGATACTCAGAACTGTGGCTCTCAGCACTTGGCATCTCCTTATATGTGTCCCGATTTGTCTCTTTGCGCTTAGATTGTGTCCCTGCCCTTGCTGTATAATTAAATATTAAGACTAAGTAACATAGGAACCTAATGGATGATTACTTGAGCAGACAGATTTCCTGTCGCACAGGCCTGTGTGCTTAAAATACCAGCAGAATGAACTCTGTCGCAGCGATGCTAATGTTGCAATTAAAATGCCTTCCTTTGAGCCACAGGGAACACACAGAGCCATTGAAAACAGAGGATTGCTTCACAATGTTCTCACAGCAAATACTCCTCTGACACTTATTTTCTTCAAACTATTGTCTAATTGTTTAGAACGTAGCGTGTGTTGCTATTTGTGTGCTGGAAGTTTGTGTGTGAGTTTATTAGTATGCATGTGTGTATGATAATGCTTAATTCAAATCCATACATCTTGAGATCCTCTTCCCTCCATCTCCCTTCTTCCCTCCCTGTCCCCTCCTCGTGTGGAGGCAACAGAGCTGAAAATACATCTCTGCAATTCACAACAGCAGGAGACAGGCCCGTCAGCGGGGGAGGGAAGGGGGAGACTGGGGAGGCGGGGACCCCACGGTCATATCTGTCTCTGATAAAGACCCCCCATAACGCTGCCTGGCCCTGGGCAAGCCACAGCCTGCCTCACCCTCCCTGCCTCTTCTCTCCCTCCCTCTCCTCTCCAGTCACATTCCCTCCCTCCTCCTTTCCTCTCCCAACACACTCCCTCCTTTCCCCTAATCTCCAGTAATTCTCCCTTACTCCTCTCCTAAACTGCCTCCTTTCCTCTCCCACATTCCTTCCTCCTCCACTGCCCTCAGTAACTACACTTAGTTACCCTAAAAGCAACGTGAGGATGAGGATTGTATCATCATAATCATCATGCAATATAGTTCCCGATTTTTCTTTACAATATCGATATAGCTCTGTCTGTAAGCTACAGCTGTTAATGTATCAGTATGTCAAAGTTACCCAGCCCTTCTACATCAGTGAGAGCTCAGTGAATCAAAGGCTAGAGCAGTCTTTATCTTAGCTTGTCGAGTGCCTTAAGCCTTCGCCCTAATAACAATCTTAGTCCTGTCAGATTTAGCAGCTTTATCTGACATCAAACATTCACCCAACTATAATCACTACACCAGGGACACACCCATATCCCTCTGGACTCATATAGACAAGGCTTTAATTGTCTCTTGCAGATCTGCAAAAAAAGTGTAGTCAGAACCAAGGTTAATATTCCTAATTTGGTATTTTAAAGCTAATATTGGCATAACTATTTGGCAATTCTATTGGAAAAAATGGCATTGATAAAGCAAAGGTCAACCAGAAACATGGTAACCAAGGTACAACACAATAACCCACTCAAGAAGCCAGCATGTATAGAAGAATAAACTCTACAGCAGGGTGTCAATCTTATTCCATGGAGGGCCAAGTGTCTGCTAGTTTTTGGTTAAACCTTCCAATTAATACCTACACAACTATGTGAGGGGAGTTCTTTACTAAACAGTGACCTTCATTCCTCAATCAAGTGCAAGGGAGGGGCGAAAACCAGCAGGCACACAGACCTCTATGGAATGAGTTTGACACGTGTGCTCTACAGGGTGATTTCTCATGAGAGCCCAGCAGCTTGCTATGCTTGTTTGAGGGCATTTGTTAAGACTAGGCCTGGGCAGCTCTTGTCCTCAGGGCCCTGATTGGTGTCACACTTTTTCCCCAGCCCCTAAGGACTGGAATTGCCCAGGCCTGTGTTAAACAAAGGTTTCATGTAAAATGCAACAAGCCGTGAACTACAAAGACCGCCAGCCAGTGTGGTGGTGCGTGTCCGCCAGACAAGACCAGGCCCAGCCAGATGAGTGGAAATTTAACCAGCTCTCTCTCTTTCAAGTTCCTAGAACATTGAAGGGCAACTCCAGTCCTTGGGGGCCAGAATGGTGTCACTGTTTCAGTTTCCACTAGATAGCACTCCCACAAAGTCAAAATGGTCAATACCATAAAAATGTATGAAAACAAAAATGTAATTTAAGGTTAGGCATAAGGTTAACAGTGTGATTAAGGTTAAGGTTAGGTTTAAAATCAAATTTTAAGAAGATACATTTTTGAAACAGGCAGAGTTTATGACTTTGCCACTTGTAACTAGTGACGGTCCACTTTTTCCCCATCCCAAGCAAACACAGCTGATTAAGCTAATTGCATTTTAAATGGCCGATCATGATTAGTAGATTATTGGAGTCAGGTGTGTTAGCTGGGGCTAGGGAGAGTGTGACACCAATCAGGCCCCCGACGTACCCGGCTCCATGAGGGGCTAAAGGGGGCTTAGCCCCCTCAGTTGAAACTTCTGCCCCCCCAGTTTTAGTTTTATGTCTTACTTAGATCACGCTATACCACAATAAGCATAAAGTTAAAATGCAGAAACTCTGAGATCACTGATTGCTTTTGAAGTGACAGGTTGGTGCGAAATACGTAGCATATATCTTCTGTAAAATAGGGGCTTTCTAGCAGTCGTAGGGAGGCAGGAGGCAGGCAGGTAGAGGTGCAAATGAGTGTTGGATTTATTTACACATAGTTGGTGTTTCAAAGATGACGATGATATTTACAAATATACATACACTACCGTTCAAAAGTTTGGGGTCACTTAGAAATGTTCTTGCACATTTTTTGCCCATTAAAATAACATCAAATTAAAACGACAGTCTCAATGTCAACAGTGAAGAGGCTACTCCGGGATGCTGGCCATCTAGGCAGAGTTCCTCTGTCCAGTGTCTGTGCTCTTTTGCCCATCTTAATCTTTTATTTTTATTTGCAACTCTGCCTAGAATGCCAGAATCCCGAAGTCAGCCTCTTCACTGTTGACTGAGACTGGTGTTTTGCGGGTACTATTTGATGAAGCTGCCAGTTAAGGACCTGTGAGCCGTCTGTTTCTCAAACTAGACACTCTATTCTGGTTAGAGACAGTTTGTGCTCTTCTGTGAAGGGAGTAGTACACAGCGTTGTATAAGATCTTCAGTTTGGCAATTTCTCACATGGAATAGCCATTATTTCTCAGAACAAGAATAAACTGACGAGTTTCAGAAGAAAGTTCTTTGTTTCTGGACATTTTGAGCCTGTAATCGAACCCACGAATGCTGATGCTCCAGATACCCAACTAGTCTAAAGAAGACAAGTTTTATTGCTTTAATCAGAACAACAGTTTTCAGCTGTGCTAACATAATTGCTAAAGGGTTTTCTAATGATCAATTAGCCTTTTAAAATGATAAACTTCGATTAGCTAACACAACATGCCATCGGAACACCGGAGTTATGGTCGCTGATGTCACGTTCTGACCTTTATTTCCTTTGTTTTGTCATTATTTAGTATGGTCAGGGCGTGAGTTGGGGTGGGCAGTCTATGTTTGTTTTTCTATGATTTTGGGATTTCTATGTTTCGGCCTAGTATGGTTCTCAATCAGAGGCAGGTGTCATTAGTTGTCTCTGATTGAGAATCATACTTAGGTACCCTGGGTTTCACTGTTTGTTTGTGGGTGATTGACTATGTTAGTTGCTTGTGTCAGCACAGTTCTTAGGATAGCTTCACGGTCGTTATTTGTTTATTTGGTTTTGTACAGTTTACTTTGTGTTTTTTGTCGTCATCTATTAAATGATGCATTCACACCACGCTGCGCTTTGGTCCGCTTCTTACGACGATCGTGACAGCTGATAATTGGCCTCTGTACACCTATGTAGATATTCCCTTAAAAAATCTGCTGTTTCCAGCTAAAATAGTAATTTACAACACTAACAATGTCTACACTGTATTTCTGATCAATTTTGTTTTTTTAAATGGACCAAAATTTTGCTTTTCACTCTCCAGCTCCCCATCACATGAATTCTGATCACCTGTTCACACACCTGTATGTGATTATCACACACTAGTTCTGTTCTTTGCACCCCATCATTGTGATGTATTGCTTGTTCGGTGACACACTTCTATTTGGAGGTCTGTTTGTCCCATAATTTACTCCTCCCATGTATGATAGTTGTTGCCTGTCTCACTAACGAAACCTTTTGCCTTTTCCCTGCCTGTTCTTTAGCCTAAAGGATTTCCTGTTATCAACCTATTGCCTGATCTTCCGGACAACGTTACTAGCCTTTTCCCTGCCTGTACTGTTGCCTTTTGGACCCCCTGTGTATGACTTTCTACCTGCCCCTGGACCCAGCTACTTGCCTCCTCCTGTGGTCCTTTACAATAAACCCCTGTTGCGCCCTGCACTTGAAACCCAAACTTTTGAACTGCAGTATATATATACAGTGGGGCAAAAAAGTATTTAGTCAGCCACCAATTGTGCAAGTTCTCCCACTTAAAAAGATGAGAGAGGCCTGTAATTTTCATCATAGGTACACTTCAACTATGACAGACAAAATGAGAAAAAAAATCCAGAAAAACGCATTGTAGGATTTTTAATGAATTTATTTGCAAATTATGGTGGAAAATAAGTATTTGGTCAATAACAAAAGTTTATCTCAATACTTTGTTATATACCCTTTGTTGGCAATGAAAGAGGTCAAATGTTTTGGGGCTGTGGCTGGGCAACACGGACTTTCAACTCCCTCCAAAGATTTTCTATGGGGTTGAGATCTGGAGACTGGCTAGGCCACTCCAGGACCTTGAAATGCTTCTTACGAAGCCACTCATTCGTTGCCCGGGCGGTGTGTTTGGGATCATTGTCATGCTGAAAGACCCAGCAACGTTTCATCTTCAATGTCCTTGCTGATGGAAGGAGGTTTTCACTCAAAATCTCACGATACATGGCCCCCTTCATTCTTTCCTTTACACGGATCAGTCGTCCTGGTCCCTTTGCAGAAATTGGTGGCTGACTAAATACTTTTTTGCCCCACTGTACATACAGTACCGATCAAAAGTTTGGACACACCTACTCATTCAAGGGTTTTTCTTTATTTTTACTATTTTCACAGCCTGGAGCTGTGTTGGGTCATTGTCCTGTTGAAAAACAAATGATAGTCCCACTAAGCGCAAACCAGATGGGATGGCATATCGCTGAAGAATGCTGTGGTAGCAATGTTGGTTAAGTGTGCCTTGAATTCTAAATAAAGCACTGAGTGTCACTAACAAAGCACCCCCCACACCATCACACCTCCTCCTCCATGCTTCACTGTGGGAACCACACATGCAGAGATCATACGTTCACCTACTCGGCGTCTCACAAAGACACGGTGGATGGAACCAAAAATCTCAAATTTGGACTCATCAGACCAAAGGACAGATTTCCACCGGTCTAATGTTCATTAACCGTGTTTCTTGGCCAAAGCAAGTCTCTTCTTATTATTGGTGTCCTTTAGTTGTGGTTTCTTTGCAGCAATGCGACCATGGAGGCCTGATTCACGCAGTCTCCTCTGAACAGTTGATGTTGAAATGTGTCTGTTACTTGAACTCTGTGAAGCATTTATTTGCGCTGCAATTTCTGAGGCTGGTAACTCTAATGAACTGCAGCAGAGGTAATTCTGGGTCTTCCTTTCCTGTGGCGATCCACATGAGAGCCAGTTTCATCATAGCGCTTCATAGCTTTTGCGCCTGCACATGGAGAAACTTTAAAAGTTGTTGAAATGGTCCGGATTGACTGACCTTCATGTCTAAAAGTAATGATGGACTGTTGTTTCTCTTTGCTTATTTGAGCTTTTCTTGCTATAATATGGACTTGGTCTTTTACTAAATAGCTATATCTTCTGTATACCACCCCTATACCTTGTCACAACACAACGGATTGGCTCAAATGCATTAAGAAGAAAAGATATTCCACAAAAGAACTTTTAACAAAGCACACCAGTTAATTGAAATGCATTCAAGGTGACTACCTCATGAAGCTGGTTGTGAAAATGCCAAGAGGGTGCAAAGCTGTCATCAAGGCAAAGGGTGGCAACTTTGAAGGATCTCAAATATAAAATACATTTTGATTTGTTTAACACTTATTTGGTTACTACATGATTCCATATGTGTTATTTCATTTTGATGTCTTCAATATTATTCTACAACGTAGAAAATAGTAAAAACCCTGGAATGAGTAACTAGGTGTGTCCAAACGTTTGACTGGCACTGTATATATATATTTGTAAATATCACTTTCATCTTTGAAACACCAATGCTGTGTAAATAAATCCAACACTCATTTGCACCTCTACCTGCCTGCCTCCTGCCTCCCTACGACTGCTAGAAAGCCCCTATTTTACAGCAGAGATAGGCTACAGATTTTGCGCCAACCTCTCAGAGTCTCTGCCTTTGAACTTTATTTTGATTGTGGTATAGCATGATACAGTGGCAAGATAAAGTCACAACAATAGACAACCATAGTGTGCTTAAACTAATAACATTCAAAATATTATATTTTTGTTGTCTATTTTGAATACATCATTTAAACATTGACAGTGTAGTTTGGAAAAAGTATGTGAACCCCTAGGCTAATGACTTCTCCAATCAATGAGATGAGATTGGAGATGTTGGTTAGAGCTGCCTTACCCTATAAAAAACACTCACTAAATTTGAAGTAAATAAACAACAGAATGGCTTCAACGGAAGAAAATACACCTTCTGAAGTGGCCCAGTCAGAGTCCTGACCTCAACCTGATTGAGATGCTGTGGCATGACCTCAAGTTAGCAGTTCACACCAGACATCCCAAGAATATTGCTGAACTGAAACAGTTTTGTAAAGAGGAATGGTCCAAAATTCCTCCTGACCATTGTACAGGTCTGATCGCAACTACAGATGTTTGGTTGAGGTTATTGCTGCCAATGCTAACCCCCCCAAAATGTTGCCCCCTTAGTCACTTCATCCTGTTGCCAGATCTGGCCCTCGAGGACTGGAGTTGCCCATCCCTGACCAAGAACAACCAGAGAACATTAGGAGCCCACCTCTCCAGTCCAATTTAACAGAGATTGGACTTGATTGAGCTGGACTTGTCTGCTTGTCAGGTGATTTCTACATTGTTTTGAGATGTTAGGCTAACTTGTAATAAGCCTGAGATGATTCCATGAATACTTCATGTAACTACATGCTATGGTTGTGCCAACTTTTATTAAAGACTGTGTTCATTATTGTTTGAAAGGGGTGCATCAGGGATAAAAAGATAATTCCGCTTTAGGGGAGTGTTTTTTAAAACAACCTAGTTCCTTTTGTCCGTAGAGACTCATGGGGGCAACCTGGGGTATGTTCTCTATAATTAGGTACTTGCAACCACAAAAAACTACACAAACAGAAACGAAAAAGGGCTGAGATATTGCAGTTACATGTAACTTTGGAAAAAATAATGTTATGAACCTCAATGAACAA
This sequence comes from Oncorhynchus nerka, assembly GCF_034236695.1. Taxonomy (NCBI): domain Eukaryota; kingdom Metazoa; phylum Chordata; class Actinopteri; order Salmoniformes; family Salmonidae; genus Oncorhynchus; species Oncorhynchus nerka. Next base: position 75,622,857 of record NC_088410.1, on the reverse strand, counting down.
ATGTTGTAGGCCAATGATTGGTGAATTCCCTCCTGAAATGATTGGGTGATGGATGTGTCACTCACCATGATGAACCACGCCCCTCAGGCCATGGATAATGGGGTCCACTGCTGGGTTGTCCTTCAGTCCCACCTGAGAACAGGAGAGGAGAGAGGAGCAGGAGATACACGTTAGAGTCTGGAAAACATGTAAGACATTGTGTAACACCTCCTCTGATACTTCCACTCAAAGAGAGAAAATAGTAGTTGCAGAAAGAGAGGGCAGAGAGAGAGAGAGAGAGACAGAGAGGGGGAGAGAAAGAGACCATTTTCTGTAGAGACTGAGTCTTGGTGATGGAAAAACAGAATAAATCAGAGGTCTTTTTGACCTGAGCTGGAGGAGCAATACACAGGACGTCAACTGACTCTATACATACGTGGGTCCTACAGCTACACACTAGGGCTAACTCCAAATAGTCGACTGGTCGATTGTTTGGTTGATAGGTTGTTGATAGGTTGTTGGTCGACCAATCATTTTTTAGGTCTAGCAGTAGAAAATATATACAGTACATATACAGTACCGGTCAAAAGTTTGGACACACCTACTCATTCCAGGGTTTTTCTTTATTTGTACTATTTTCAAAATTGGATAATAATAGTGAAGACATCAAAACTATGAAATAACACATACGGAATCATGTAGTAACCAAAACAATGTTAAACAAATCAAACAGCTTCATGAGGTAATCACCTGGAATGCATTTCAATTAACAGATGTGCCTTAAAAGTACATTTGTGGAATTTCTTTCCTTCTTAACCTTATTTGGTAAGATAACCTTATTTGGTAAAAGAAGATAACCTTATTTGGTAAAATACCAAGTCCTCAAATAAGCAAAGTGAAACGACAGTCCCATCATTACTTTAAGACATAAAGGTCAGTCAATCCAGAACATTTCAAGAATTTTTTAACTTTCAAAATTTTTTAAGTGCAGGTGCAAAAACCATCAAGTGCTATGATGAAACTGGCTCTCATGAGGTCCGCCACAGAAAAGGAAGACCCAGAGTTACCTCTGCTGCGTAGGATAAGTTCACTAAAGTTACCAACTTCAGAAATTGCAGCGCAAATAAATGCTTCACAGAGTTCAAGTAACAGACACATCGCAACATCAACTGTTCAGAGGAGACTGCGTGAATCAGGCCTTCATGGTCAAATTTCTGCAAAGAAACCACTACTAAAGAACACCAATAATAAGAAGACTCTTGCTTGGGCCTAAAAACACGAGCAATGGACATTAGACTGGTGGAAATCTGTCCTTTGTTCATGAGCCCAAATGTTTGACTTTTGGTTCCAACCACTGTGTCTATGTGAGACGCAGAGTAGGTGAATGGATGATCTCTGCATTTGTGGTTCCCACAGTGATGCACGGAGGAAGAGGTGTGATGGTGTGTGGGTGCTTTTCTGGTGACACTGTCTGTGATTTATTTAGAATTCATTTCACACTTAACTAACATTGCTACCACAGCATTCTGCAGTGATACACCATTAGTGGGACTATCATTGTTTTTCAACAGGACAATGACCCAGGAATATTTGACGAAGAAGGAGAGTGATGTAGTGCTGCATCAGATGACCTGGCCTCCACAATCACCCAACCTCAACTCAGTTGAGATAGTTTGGGATGAGTTGTACCACAGAGTGAACGAAAAGCAGCCAACAAGTGCTTAGCATATGTGCTGAACTCCTTCAAGACTGTTGGAAAAGCATTCCAGGTGAAGCTGGTTGAGAGAATGCCAAGAGTGGGCAAAGCTGTCATCAAGGCAAAGGGTGGCTATTTGAAGAATCTCAAATATAAAATATATTTTGATTTGTTTAACACTTTTTGGTTGCAATATGATTCCCTACATGTTATTTCATAGTTTTGATGTCTTCACTATTATTATACAATGTAGAAAATAGTCAAAATAAAGAAAAACTCTTGAATGAGTAGGTGTGTCCAAACCTTTGACCCGTAGTGTGTATATATATATATATATATATATATATATATATATATATATATATATATACACACACACACACTATATATTATTATAATTTTTTAAACCCCTTTTTCTTTCCAATTTTTGTGATATTCAATTGATAGTTACAGTCTTGTCCCATCGCTGCGACTCCTGTACGGACTCGGGAGAGGTGAAGGTCGAGAACAATGCGTCCTCTGAAACACGACCCTGCCAAGTTGCGCTGCTTCTTGACACACTGCTCGCTCAACCCAGATCGGAGGAAACACCATCTAACTGACGACTGTGTCAGGGTGCATGCACCCAGCCTACCACAGGAGTTGCTAGAAAGCGATGGGAGAAGGTCATTCCGGCCGGCCAAATCCTCCCATAACCTGGACGACCATGGGCCAATTGTGCGCTGCCTCATGGGTCTCCCGATCGTGGCCGGCTACGACACAACCCGGTCTCGAACCCGGATCTGTAGTGACGCCTATAGCACTGTGATGCAGTGCCTTAGACCGCTGCGACACTCGGGAGATGCTCTGCTTTTTTGACACCACATTCCAAAAAGCAAGTCCTGTAGGCTGTAGTTTTGTCTTATCTTGATTACAGTTGTGTGGTCGAGAACGGCAAAGAAAGATCGAGTTAAGCTACTTCTGTGGCCAAGAACAGAGTGGCACTTCTTGGTTTTCATTGTATTCAGAGGGCTAATATACTGTAAATACTCTGCATACCAATCTCTCTTGGCTAAGAGTTGAGGAGAGACTGACTGCATAACTACTTCTTTTTATAAGAAACATTAATGCATTAAGCTCTAACACACACACTTACCCCACCAGACAAGCCACCAGGTTTTTTTTCACAGTCCACAAATCCAGAACAAATTCAAGAAAGCGTATAGTATTATATAAAGCCATTATTGCATGGAACTCCGTTCCATCTCATATTGCTCAAATGAACAGCAAACCTGGTTTAAAAAAACAGATAAAGCAACACCTCACGGCACAACGCCTCTCCTCTATTTGACTTAGATAGTTTGTGTGTATGTATTGATATGTTGGCTACAGTATGTGTGCCTTTTTTAAACTGATGTAGTTCTGTCCTTGAGCTGTTTTTTCTATTAATGTTCGGTATTATGTCATGTTTCATGTTTTGTGTGTGACCCCAGGAAGAGTAGCTTCTGCTTTCGCAACAGATAATGGGGATCCTAATAAAATACCAAATACCAAATATTTCAGGCTCTTGTCATCTCCTGTCTGGACTACTGCAACTCGCTGTTGGCTGGGCTCCCCGCTTGTGCCATCAAACCCCTGCAACTTATCCAGATCGTTGCAGCCCCCCTGGTTTTCAACCTTCCCGAGATGTCCCATTTCACCACGCTCCTCCGCACACTCCACTGGCTTCCAGTCAAAGCTCGCATCCATTACAAGACCATGTAAATGTCAACGTTGTGAACAGAGTGCCGCATACTCAAAATCAAATCAAATTTGATTTGTCACGTGCCGAATACAACAGGTGTAGACTTTACCGTGAAATGCTTACTTACAAGCCCTTTAACCAACAATGTAGTTCAAGTTAAGAAAATATTGACTAAATAAACTAAATAAAAATGTTTTAATAAAAAGTAACACAATAAAATAGCAATAATGAAGCTATATACAGGGGGTGCCGGTACCGAGTCAATGTAGGGGGTACAGGTTGGTAGAGGTAGTGGCAGTGGGGTTATGGTATGGGCAGGCATAAGATATGGACAATGAACACAATTGCATTTTATCAATGGCAATTTGAATGCACAGTGATACCTTGATGACATCCTGAGGCCCATTGTCGTGCCATTCATTCGTCACCATCACCTCATGTTTCAGTATGATAATGCACGACCCCATGATCTGTACACAATTCCTTGAAGCTGAACATTTCCCAATTCTTCCATTACCTTCATACTCACCAGACATGTAACCTGTTGAGCATGTTAGGGATGCTCTGGATCGACGTGTACGACAGCATGTTCCAGTTCCTGACAATCTCCAGCAACTTTGCACAGCCATTGAAGTGGAGTGGGACAACATTCCGAAGACCATAATCAACAGCCTAATCAACTTTATGCAAAGGAGATGTATCTTGCTGCATGAGGCAAATGGAGGTCACACTAGATACTGACTGGTTTTCTGATCCCACCCCCCTTCCTTTTCATTAAGGTATCTATGACCAGCAGATCTGTATTCCCAGTAATGTGAAATCCATAGATTAGGACCAAATTAATTTACTTCATTTCACTGATTTCCTTATATGAACTGTAACTCGGTAATATCTTTGAAATTGTTGCATGTTGCGTTTATAGTGTAGTATTAATTGATTATATGTGTCCAAATTGTTCATGAGTTCCTAGTGGATAGACCATATGGTTCAAGAGAAAATTGTGAAATTAATGAAAAAAGCATCTAATCAACAATGGGATTTGACACCATGACACTGTCAACAAATGCATATTGCCATAGTAAAATAAATAAATGTCCGTAAAAAATATGTTGAAATCCTCATTTTAAACACCAATTGTATTCACTAAGTTGATGGTTTATAAAAAAAATAATAAACAATCCTTTTTAATTATTTCACATATTTTACATGTGATAAGGCCACACAGAGGGCCAAAGATAATTACAGACACCTGTGATAATCGGAATGACCCAAAAGCGTCACTAGATGTCTTGTGATAGATTACATAACATCCTTTAAAGATACACAAATTCTGGTAGTTTACTGGTAAACTTTTAAAGTTTCCAGTAATACGCCCTCCCTTTTCAACTGGGACAAAGCCTCACACTGAGCTTCAACACACTTCAATCAATGGCTTTCTTTCATTGTCTCCCTGCATTGAGAGACTAGGAAGACCCCTACTGTAGGACATCAATGTGAAGAGGATTAGAGAGTAACCACACAGTTTCTGGGGCAACCTTCACTGTTACCTTCCTTTCTTCTTAACCCTCCCATTGCACTCCTCTGTTGTTCAGTTACCCCCTGAGTCCAGGTCTATTCTTCAGCCACCTCTGTCACCACCTACTGTCTTCCTCTGTTCCTCTGTTCCCAGTCACCGTGTGAGGCATTGCACATCTACCACACTCCTTCGAGTTCTCTCCCACTGTCCCGCTATTTTTAAACACATCAAAGAAACGTGTTTCTGGTGGATGGCAGACCACAGAGAGTACTGAATGATTGTAGCAGCACTGGGGTTTTATTTAAGCAGAACCCTGCACCAAATCTTCCTACTTAAGATAGCCCTCTGTGAAGACAGACTGAGAGAGGAAGAGAGAGATGGCTTCAAAGATAGAGACAGGGGTGATAGGAGAAAAACAGATAGGGAGGGAGGCAGAGAGAGAGCGATGGAGAGCGTGACCAAGGGAATTATAGTTTCATTATTAATGATTGTCTGTTAAACCCACAGCTCTGTCCCATGTGAACCTCCTCCATGGGGTCACACACTGTGTTTGTCTCTGCATTGCCAGTACCACAGCACAGTCCCTCTCTTCTCCCCACACAGGCAGCCTGAGTCACCACACCACACTACAATGACACGGCAGAAAGATCAGGCCAATGCCATGTGACATCTCATCTCTTTATCATCCATCCAACAGCCCTGATCCTTTCTCCCTGACTTCTGTCGTGGCATTTTTCGGCTTTACCAAATGAGGAGAGTTAGAAACTTCACACACCAGTCAGAGATACTTAAACTTACTTACTTTTTTAATAAGAGCTTTGCAATAGCCCTTTTTGACTTTCAATGATGCGCTATCTCGAATGAACCATTGAAAAGTCCCAACAGAAAAGTACAAAGATCTTTTATAGCCAAGATACACCACCACATGACGAATCACAGATCTTAGGAACATCTTGTTTCTGAGGACAGTGACGTCGGAGGCAATCCATTCTTTAAGCTGAGAAATGTCCCTCTGTAACTAGGGCGACTGGTGTCACAGAGAGGAAGCAGAGACTAAGTGGCTATGCCATCCCGCTTCATCAACAACAACCCTGTCTCGAGTGCCAAAGCATAATCTACCTGTACACTACAGTAACAGGCCTCACCTCCTCCTCAATTTACCACTTCAACTAAGAAAAGGCTAAATGCAACTACAGCAAATTACATTGAATTAATTCTGATTCTCTGTTAAAAGCTGGAACTAATTCCTCCTCCAGTAGCAAGTACTCTGCTGAATTAGAAGCAGCACTGTAGGGTTTAGCACTGTTGGCATATAGTGTAATTAACTTCATTTGGAGGTAATTGATTTAGTGAGGAATGGAGAGTCACCTAAATAGAAGACAAAAAACTCCTTCATCAACACATTATTTCTATGGCTGCATCACATGTAAGACACTGCCTCTCCTTAATGTGCTGTACACCTTGGCTGAGTTGATCAGAAGTCAACTTCCTGTTACCATAGTAACGCATGCTCCAGTGAGTAGTAAGCCTCTGTGAGCGATGCTGGGTCTGGTCTGCTCTACTCACACGTGTGTTTATCTGAATGACCGTATGGTGAATCACTGAGCATGTGGACTGTAAATAAGCCAATAAAACTGTAATGATAGATGTTACTACTAAAATCTATTTCAATCAGGGGGCTGGGCACAGCACGAGAGTGGGCCGCAAAAGCAATGTAAGCCGCAGCCCTGAGCTCACACGGGCCGATAGGGCCAATTTGTCCTGTATGGCAACATACATCATTAAATTAATACATGCCACAGTGAGAGGAGAGCAATCTAATCACCACACACACACACACAACACCTCACGGATCAACTACTCCTTCCTATTTGACCAAGATAGTTTGTATGTATGTATTGATGTGTAGGCTACGTCAGCCTTTTTTAAATTGATGTAGTTCTGTCCTTGAGCTGTCCTTGTCTATTAATGTTCTGTATTATGACATGTTTCATGTTTTGTGTGGACCCCAGGAAGAAGATCTGCTGCAACAGCTAATGGGGGATCCTAATAAAACACCAAATACCAAACACACACACGCTGACTGAAACACACACACACACACACACACACACACACACACACACACACACACACACACACACACACACACACGCTGACTGAGACACCCACACACACACACACACAGAGAGAGATGTACACTGAGTGGAACACTTCCTAAAATTGAGTTGCATCCCCTTTTAACCTCAGAACAGCCTCAATTCGTCGGGGCATGGACTTCACAAGGTGTCGAAAGCGTTCCACAGGGATGTTGGCCCATGTTGACTCCAAAGCATTCCACAATTGTGCCAAGTTGGCTGGATGTCCTTTGGGTGGTGAACCATTCCTGATACACACGGGAAACTGTTGAGCGTGTAAAACCCAGCAGACTTGCAGTTCTTAACCAGTGCACCTGGCAACTACTACCAAACTCTGTTCAAAGGCACTTCAACCTTTGTCTTGCCCATTCACCCTCTGTATGACATACACACACAATCCATGTTTCAATTATCTCAAGACTTAAAAATACTTCTGTAACCTGTCTCCTCCCCTTCATCTACACTGCCTGAAGTGGATTTAATGAGTGACATCAATTAGGGATCATAACATTCACCTGGTCAGTCTATGTCATTGAAAGTTCATAATGTTTTGTATACTCAGCATATATACAGTACACACACATGAATATGACACTCCTTGAAGGGGTCACTTGATTGGTAAATTGCTGTAGTTGTTTTGTGAACTGATTTATTGTCTGTAATCAGGTTGCTATTAGCTAGTTGTTGTTTTTTAAGCGGCCTGATGGGGATGTGTAACTTGGCAGACAGAGGAGAGGAGCTTTATGGTCATCACCATAGAGGAATGCCTCACTTTTTAACAGGATACCTCTTCACGATAACCACCCCCGAGGGATACATCCACTCTCCAGGCCTACCAGATACTGGCTCTCTGACAATCAGTTTGGTGGTTCACTGAGTGTGTGTGTGTGGTTGCACGTGTTTATTACTGTGTGATCTCGTTCAGGGGTACACACACTCCTCTATAAAAGACAACGTTATGACTGCTATCTTCAGGGGTCTAGGGAAGTGTTCTGAAGCTGTGTGTGTGCCATTAAGGCTTTCCATTTCTCTGTGCTCTGTATTCCACATGTTAACACATGCCGTTTACACACGCCCACCCACGCAGGTGCAGGTTACTGTTTGAGAGAGGAGCAAGTGTTTGAGTTTGAGGAGATCAAAGATAGGGGGGGGGTGTTGCAGTGCTTGGTAGGAGAGACAGGGGGAGAGAGAGTGAGAGAGAGACAAAGGGAGAGGTTGAGAGAGAGATGGAGAGAGAGAGCAAGGGAGAGAAGGAGAGCAGGCAGACAGTCATTGTAATTCATTGGATGCAAGTAAAGATTGCCCAATCTGGACCTAAGAGGACTGGAGGATTATGCAAGCGTTGGTGTGCATGTGTTGGTGAGTGTGTATGTCTCTCGGTCTCATGTGTTGGTGAGTGTGTATGTCTCTCGGTCTCATGTGTTGGTGAGTGTGTATGTCTCTCGGTCTCATGTGTTGGTGAGTGTGTATGTCTCTCGGTCTCATGTGTTGGTGAGTGTGTATGTCTCTCGGTCTCATGTGTTGGTGAGTGTGTATGTCTCTCGGTCTCATGTGTTGGTGAGTGTGTATGTCTCTCGGTCTCATGTGTTGGTGAGTGTGTATGTCTCTCGGTCTCATGTGTTGGTGAGTGTGTATGTCTCTCGGTCTCATGTGTTGGTGAGTGTGTATGTCTCTCGGTCTCATGTGTTGGTGAGTGTGTATGTCTCTCGGTCTCATGTGTTGGTGAGTGTGTATGTCTCTCGGTCTCATGTGTTGGTGAGTGTGTATGTCTCTCGGTCTCATGTGTTGGTTGGTGTGTATGTCTCTCGGTGTGTGTAAGGGAGTATTAAAGGAAAGTTAATGGACCAAGTAAAAGCCCACTTACGCAATCAATGGCATCAAATTAACTTTTAATCCTGCCAATTCAGAGTCATGGAGTTGACAATGACCCCGCCCACTGCTAGCCCAACAGACCCACACACTCAGGCCAAACAACACTTATATCTCCACTTAAGACAATACAGAGCCAAGTCAGTCGCACAGATAAACACAGTGCTCAGGGACAACACAAGAAACACATTTATTTTCCAAGCGTATTAATGTGTTTCTTCCCCAGCAGTGATGGTAAAACAGTAATGTTGTGTTTCACTTCTGATATGTGCATTGATTTAGAGTGAGTCAATGTGTTGTTCCATGGGCCATATAGATTGCTATAAGGTCATATCAAAACCCTATGAGTGAGAAGCCAAAAATACAAGACAAATGTTCTCACCTGAAAGAAGACCGACATCACTGCAATGATCCTCTTCTGACGTATTGCAGCACTGAGGCTGTCAAAGTCATCCGAGTTATACATGTAGATCTGCATCTATTCGGGAGAACGAGAGAAAGACAGGGAGAGAGAACGAGAGAAAGACAGGGAGAGAGAATGAGAGAAAGACAGGGAGAGAGAATGAGAGAAGGACGGAGAGAGAACGAGATAAAGACAGTGAGAGAGAACGAGATAAAGACAGTGAGAGAGAATGACAGAAAGACAGGGAGAGAGAACGAGATAAAGACAGGGAGAGAGAATGAGAGAAAGACAGGGAGAGAGAATGAGAGAAAGACAGGGAGAGAGAATGAGAGAAAGACAGGGAGAGAGAACGAGAGAAAGACAGGGAGAGAGAACGAGAGAAAGACAGGGAGACAGAATGAGAGAAAGACAGGGAGAGAGAATGAGAGAAAGACAAGGAGAGAGAATGAGAGAAAGACAGGGAGAGAGAATGAGAGAAAGACAGGGAGAGAGAACGAGAGAAAGACAAGGAGAGAGAATGAGAGAAAGACAGGGAGAGAGAACGAGAGAAAGACAGGGAGAGAGAACGAGAGAAAGACAGGGAGAGAGAACGAGAAAAAGACAGGGAGAGAGAATGAGAGAAAGACAGGGAGAGAGAATGAGAGAAAGACAGGGAGAGAGAATGAGAGAAAGTCGGAGAGAGAACGAGAGAAAGACAGTGAGAGAGAATGAGAGAAAGACAGGGAGAGAGAACGAGAGAAAGACAGGGAGAGAGAATGAGAGAAAGACAGGGAGAGAGAATGAGAGAAAGACAGGGAGAGAGAATGAGAGAAAGACAGGGAGAGAGAATGAGAGAAAGACAGGGAGAGAGAACGAGAGAAAGACAGGGAGAGAGAACGAGAGAAAGACAGGGAGAGAGAATGAGAGAAAGACAGGGAGAGAGAATGAGAGAAAGACAGGGAGAGAGAAGGAGAGAAAGACAGGGAGAGAGAATGAGAGAAAGACAGGGAGAGAGAACGAGAGAAAGACAGGGAGAGAGAATGAGAGAAAGACAGGGAGAGAGAACGAGAGAAAGACGGAGAGAGAATGAGAGAAAGACAGGGAGAGAGAATCAGAGAAAGACAGGGAGAGAGAACGAGAGAAAGACAGGGAGAGAGAATTAAAGAGTTAGGGATCCATCTGTAAAACATCCACTTCTCTCAAGGAATAGCTTGGATCTCCAAATTGCGTCCTTAACCTGTTGAAGCTATGGGGGCGCTATTTCATTATTGGATAAAAAAAACGTTCCCGTTTTAAGCGCAATATTTTGTCACGAAAAGATGCTCGACTATGCATATAATTGACAGCTTTGGAAAGAAAACACTCTGACGTTTTCAAAACTGCAAAGATATTATCTGTGAGTGCCACAGAACTCATGCTACAGGCGAAACCAAGATGAAACCTCAAACAGGAAATGAGCAGAATTTTTGAGGCTCTGTTTTTCCATCGTCTCCTTATATGAGGAGGAATACCTATGTGAGAATGCTGTTCATCGACTACAGCTCGGCATTCAACACCATGGTACCCTCCAAGCTCGTCATCAAGCTCGAGACCCTGGGTCTCGACCCCGCCCTGTGCAACTGGGTACTGGACTTCCTGACGGGCCGCCCCCAGGTGGTGAGGGTAGGCAACAACATCTCCTCCCCGCTGATCCTCAACACTGGGGCCCCACAGGGGTGCGTTCTGAGCCCTCTCCTGTACTCCCTGTTCACCCACGACTGCGTGGCCACGCACGCCTCCAACTCAATCATCAAGTTTGCGGACGTTTGCGGACGACACAACAGTGGTAGGCTTGATTACCAACAACGACGAGACGGCCTACAGGGAGGAGGTGAGGGCCCTCCGAGTGTGGTGTTAGGAAAATAACCTCACACTCAACGTCAACAAAACTAAGGAGATGATTGTGGACTTCAGGAAACAGCAGAGGGAACACCCCCCTATCCACATCGATGGAACAGTAGTGGAGAGGGTAGCAAGTTTTAAGTTCCTCGGCATACACATCACAGACAAACTGAATTGGTCCACTCACACAGACAGCATCGTGAAGAAGGCGCAGCAGCGCCTCTTCAACCTCAGGAGGCTGAAGAAATTCGGCTTGTCACCAAAAGCACTCACAAACTTCTACAGATGCACAATCGAGAGCATCCTGGCGGGCTGTATCACCGCCTGGTACGGCAACTGCTCCGCCCTCAACCGTAAGGCTCCCCAGAGGGTAGTGAGGTCTGCACAATGCATCACCGGGGGCAAACTACCTGCCCTCCACACCTACACCACCCGATGTTACAGGAAGGCCATAAAGATCATCAAGGACATCAACCACCCGAGCCACTGCCTGTTCACCCCGCTATCATCCAGAAGGCGAGGTCAGTACAGGTGCATCAAAGCTGGGACCGAGAGACTGAAAAACAGCTTCTATCTCAAGGCCATCAGACTGTTAAACAGCCACCACTAACATTGAGTGGCTGCTGCCAACACACTGACACTGCCTCAACTCCAGCCACTTTAATAATGGGAATTGATGGGAAATTATGTAAATATATCACTAGCCACTTTAAACAATGCTACCTTATATAATGTTATATAATTATTCATCTCATATGCATACGTATATACTGTACTCTATATCATCGACTGCATCCTTATGTAATACATGTATCACTAGCCACTTTAACTATGCCACTTTGTTTACATACTCATCTCATATGTATATACTGTACTCGATACCATCTACTGTATCTTGCCTATGCTGCTCTGCACCATCACTCATTCATATATCCTTATGTACATATTCTTTATCCCCTTACACTTGTGTGTATAAGACAGTAGTTTTGGAATTGTTAGTTAGATTACTTGTTGGTTGTTACTGCATTGTCGGAACTAGAAGCACAAGCATTTCGCTACACTCGCATTAACATCTGCTAACCATGTGTATGTGACAAATAAAATTTGATTTGATTTGATTTGATATGGCTGTGAATGTGCCATGAACGAGCTTATGCTCTCTGCCGTTCGTCCAAGATGTTTGCAGCATTGTGACGTATTTGTAGGCATATCATTGGAAGATTGGCCATAAGAGACTACATTTGCCAGGGGTCTGCCCGGTGTCCTTTGTCTAAATTGGTGCGTAATTCTCAGCTGCAGGCATTTTCCCATGCGATTCAGAGGGGAAAGCACACTTCCAGGAACGATATATCATCGAAGAGATATGTAGAAAAACACCTTGAGGATTGATTCTAAACAACGTTTGCCATGTTTCAGTCGATATTATGGAGTTATTTTGGAAAAAGTTCGGCGTTTTTATAAATTAATTTTCGGGGTTTTTTGGTAGCCAAACATGACGCAGAAAACGGACCGATTTCTCCTAAACAAATAATCTTTCAGGAAAACCGGAACATTTGCTATCTAACTGAGAGTCTCCTCATTGAAAACATCCGAAGTTCTTCAAAGGTAAATGATTTATTTGAATGTTTTTCTGGTTTTTGTGAAAATGTTGCCTGCTGATGCTAACGGTAAATGCTAATGCTAGCTATCAATAGCTATCAATACTGTTACACAAATGCTAGTTTGCTATGGTTGAGAAGCATATTTTTGAAAATCTGAGATGACAGTGTTGTTAACAAAAGGCTAAGCTTGAGAGCTAGCATATTGATTTCATTTCATTTGCGATTTTCATGAATAGTTAACGTTGTGTTATGCAAATGAGCTTGCGGATAGATTTACACAATCCTGGATACAGGTTTTTTTAGTAGCTAAACGTGACGCACAAAATGGAGGGATTTCTCCTAAACAAATAATCTTTCAGTAAAAACTGAACATTTGCTATCTAACTGAGAGTCTCCTCATTGAAAACATCCGAAGTTCTTCAAAGGTAAATGATTTTATTTGAATGGTTTTCTGGTTTTTGTGAAAATGTTGCCTGCTGAATGCTAACGCTAAATGCTATGCTAACGCTAAATGCTGCTACACAAATGCTTGTTTTGCTATGGTTGAGAAGCATATTTTTGAAAATCTGAGATGACAGTGTTGTTAACAAAAGGCTAAGCTTGAGAGCTAGCATATTTATTTCATTTCATTTGCGATTTTCATGAATAGTTAACGTTGCGTTATGGTAATAGCTTGAGGCTGTAGTCGCGATCCCGGATCCGGGTTGGCTCGACGCAAGAAGTTAATGGCTATGTCAGCAGAGCCACAGAACATATAAATGGGAGTGTGTTCTTCTCTCTGACTCCTCTCTCATCTGTGGGGTTTCTTTGAATCCTTGAACAATACACAGCCCTGCACTGGTTGAGGGTGACTTCATACGTTGGACTGATGTGTGGTGAGCTTTTAGCGGCCAAATCGGCAGCAGAAGAAGCATCACCCAAGTGGGTGCTACACATCGATGGTGGAGGAGTCGTCCAGTAGTTACGAGAGAGTTGAGGAATGACGAGAACAATGTCTTGTCTGAGAACAACTCCAGCGAGCTAACTCCATCACCACCATCATTACCAACACTGTCCCTACCATCCAACTCAGCTGCCATCCAAGCCGGCTGCCAGCAGAATACCGGTAGATGCCTTCACCAAATGCAGGCACCCTCTGAAGCTAGAGACTTGATGCTTGCTTGTTTTACAATTCAAGCAATGTTCTATTATTTTTTTTACTTGTATGTGCTGTGTACTGCAGTTCAGCTTTTAGCTGCCAAGTACGACCTACATGTACAAATGAAATAAACTACTAGTACTACAAAAAATATGTAATTAGGTCAAAGGTAATACATTGGTTATAGATCATTTACAGCTTATTTATTCCCATAGAGCTGCATAAAGACACCCTGGACCGTACATGGACCTTCCAGGGCTGAGCAGTGTCAATATGGGCTGTAAGTCATCCACTCTGCTCTCAGACACAGACACACTGATCCAGACAGATAGAGGCCTAGAACTGTAGCTTAGTTAGCCTGCTGTTAACATAATCAGTATAAATACCCCCCTCAAGACTGGAAGGATGTACAGATAGCTTGTTAGATCCCCCCTTTCTATCTCTCTCTCTTTCATAAACATACATGCACATATAGCACAACCAACACGGTCCTCTCCATCAGGCCGGTTGTCATGGTGATATGCAGCAGGCAAAGCTCACTCACACATGCACACACGTACGTGTAAAGGACGTCACACCGCTTGCTTAGCAAGTACCACTTCCTCCGGATTCGGCACATACCTGTCTCAAACCCGGGATCTACCGATTGCGCCAAAGGTAGCTAATGAGGCGGCGCAAACATGGACATTTATGACTGAGGAGTACATTTTGCGTCCATGTGCTACACACGGACGGACACACACACACACACACACACACACACACACACACAGAGAGACACACACACACACACACACACACACACACAGAGACACACACACACACACACATCCAGTGGGTGGGATTAAGGATGTAGCGTGTGTCCTAGATCGGGGTCTTTAATCAGGGAAGAGAGAGCCTTCAGCATTTCCTAATATGTTAAGGGAAGAAGCAGCTTCCTCAAACACGATACACAACCACACATCTACTTCATCATCACCAGAATCTGTGTGTGTGTATTTCAGATGGGATCATCTCTCTCTAATATGATAGAGAACCACAGCGACACACACTCCATCATCATCAACTGTGCGTCAAATAATCAGTATCATCACTAAATCAAGTGCGGGTTGTGGGACGTGTGTGAAGTGAGGTCCTTCACTGTAGGATTACAGGGTTTATGTGTGTACATTTCAGCCTGGCAAGAATTAAATATATTTCCTCCTTATTGTTTACTATGACAAGTTGAATGCAATGCCTCAATGTAGCAAGACACACACACCTGCACACACACGCACGCACGCACACACACACAAACAAGTCAGGCCCCTCTTTCATACCCCACGGTCTATCGTGTGAAGGTGAAGCTCCCTTCTTCTGGAGTGTGTGTGTTTACATGAAAGCTGTGGAGATAAATGCTGTAGGGGAACACATTCTGCGCCTGCCAAAATCCATTTTCTCACAATATCAACATCGTCAATATTATTCCAGTTGCATTTTCCACGCTTCTGTAATCCTGACATAAAGCAGGGTGCATAGCCTCCTTTGATCTATTTGAGGCGTAAACAGTTCTGTGGTCTCCTAATATACTATGGAGTCCAGAATGATTGGATGGCTTGATGAAGATGAGCAAATAAGTATCAAATAAATAATTGCAATTTTTTGGGGGGAAAATTATATTATTTTAAACTAATATAATTGCTCAGAGAAAGATATTTTAATTAACCAGTTGGATATAGGGGGCGCTATTTCAATTTTTGGATGAAAAACGTTCCCGTTTTAAACAAAATATGTTTGTCGCGAAAAGATGCTCGACTATGCATATAATTGACAGCTTTGGATAGAAAACACTCTGCAAAGATATTGTCTGTGAGTGCCACAGAACAGATGTTACAGAAAAAACCCAGATAAAAATCCAATCAGGAAGTGCCACATTTTTTGAAACCGCCTCATGGCAATGACTCCTTATATGGCTGTGGAGGAGCTAGTAGTCAGCTTACGTTTTCCACGTTTTCCCCAAGGTGTCTGCAGCATTGTGACGTATTTGTAGGCATATCATTGGAAGATTTACCATAAGAAACTACATTTACCAGGTGGTCGCTTGGTGTCCTCCGTTGCAAATATTGCGTAATCTCCAGCTGCAGTACTTTTCCGTTTGCTACGGAGGAGAAACCCAACTGCCACGAATGATTTATCATCGAATAGATTTGTGAAAAACACCTTGAGGATGATTCTAAACAACGTTTGCCATGTTTCTGTCAATATTATGGAGTTAATTTGGAAAAAAGTTTGGCGTTGTAGTGAATGAATTTTCGTTTTTTTTTCTTAGCCAAAAGGGATGAACAAAACGGAGCGATTTCTCCTACACAAATAATATTTTTGGAAAAAATGAACATTTGCTATCTAACTGAGAGTCTCCTCATTGAAAACATCCGAAGTTCTTCAAAGGTAAATGATTTTATTTGAATGCTTTTCTTGTTTTTGTGAAAATGTTGCCTGCTGAATGCTAGGCTTAATGCTATGCTAGGCTATCAATATTCTTACACAAATGGTTGTGTAGCTTTGGTTGAAAAGCATATTTTGAAAATCTGAGATGACAGTGTTGTTAACAAAAGGCTATCTAACTGGGAGTCTCCTGAGTGAATGCATTTGAAGTTCTTCAAAGGTAAATTATTTAATTTGGTTGCTTTTTTTATTTTTGTGAAAATGTTGCCTTCTGCCAGCACAGCCTAGCATAGCATTATGCCATGATAAACTTACACAAATGCTTGTCTGGCGTTGGCTGTAACGCATATTTTGAAAATCTGAGATGACAGTGTTGTTAACAAAAGGCTAAGCTTGTGTTTGAATATATTTATTTCATTTCATTTGCGATTTCCATGAATAGGAAACGTTGCGTTATGGTAATGCACTTGAGGCTATGATTACGCTCCCGGATACGGGATTGGTCGTCGCTAGAGGTTAAGAAGTAATAATAAAATCACTAAAAGATAGAGGTCAAAATGATTGGATCCCCTGTTTTCAATACCCCAGTGCATACGTAGAATAACTCATCCCTACTGTAAAATATGGTGGTGGATCTTTGATGTGATGGGGCTATTTTCCTTCCACTGGTCCTGGGGCCCTTGTTATTAAGGTCAACGGCATCATGAACGTTACCAAGTATCAGGATATTTTAGCCAAAAACCTGCTCATCTTTATCAAGGGATCCAATAATTCTGGACCCCACTGTAGAGCCCATAGTACAATATGTGTTTTTGAATTTAGAACGGAGCAAACTGGACCCTAATACCATCAGCTTCTTCTGTCAGTTAATTGATGGCAATAATAGCAGCATTGCAGCTCTACAGTACTTGTGTGCACACATGCACACACACACACACACACACACACACACACACACACACACATACACACACACACACACACACCACACACACACACACACACACACACACACACACACACACACACACACACACACACACACACACACACACACACACACACACACACACACACACACACACACACACAGAGTGCTAGCTGAGTTAGCGGAGACATCAATTCCTAAATAAGGGAGAGCAGGTGGCATGGCAGGGTCTTACATATTTGAACTTCCGCATATTGAGGGCTGTGGATCACTGGTCACTTTGCATTCAGCCCAGAAGAGAAGTGGCGGGTGGCGATAGATTCTCCATACTCATCTCAGACAAGAAGACACAACCTTCACGCACTGCACACAGAATACTAGAGCACCTCAGCAACCAGGATGGACATTAGAAAAAGACTCAATAGAAGACACAGAGGGCAATTGGAACCCTGAATGATCCTATTTCATTAGTGTGTGGTCTCAGTTTACTGTGCTGCATGTTTGACTGGAGCACTACGTGCTGTGAGTCATAGTGTGATTGACATGGCTATGAGAGATCCTGGAGAGTTGCAAGAGCTTGTTAAACCAGTATATCATGCCACTGAAGGACAGACCTCACACCCTATGGTCCCAGCCATGCCATCCTCTTTTCCCTTTAATGACTGATGTCACCCCTGTGTCATCATTATTCAATACCAGGCTGCAATTAAGTCAAGAAATATGGAACATATACACACACACACAGACATACAGACATGCACACAGACACACTCTCTCTCTCGATTTCGTGGATCGCTTACACACACATAATCAAACACAAAGAAAGGAACCAGGGGACTGGTTGTTGACATTCCTGAGTGAATGCAAACGTGTTTAAATGAAAGGTATTTTCCTCTCCTAGTTCACAGAAAAGCCTGGACAAATATGCACAGGCTTACAGAGAGCAAGCAGGTTTGTGTCAGGTCTGTCTCCTGCTCTCCTGTGTGTGTGTGTGTGTGTGTGTGTGTGTGTGTGTGTGTGTGTGTGTGTGTGTGTGTGTGTGTGTGTGTGTGTGTGTGTGTGTGTGTGTGTGTGAGAGAGAGGGAGAGCTGTGATCCCAGGCTCTATTAACACAAAGGTCACGGTGAGCTATTACAGAGGTCTGCTCACACATCCCACTGGGCACAGATGTCAATTTAACGTCAACTTCACGTTGACGTGACGTTGAAATGACGTGGAAACAACATTGATTCAACTAGTGTGTGCCCAGTGGGATATCAACACACAAGGAACAGCATAGCAGTTGATGGGGAGAAAAGGCAGTCATAGAGCATGACGATGCAGAAGGAAATACAATGATAAACAAAGATATACAGTGCCTTGCGAAAGTATTCGGCCCCCTTGAACTTTGCGACCTTTTGCCACATTTCAGGCTTCAAACATAAAGATATAAAACTGTATTTTTTTGTGAAGAATCAACAACAAGTGGGACACAATCATGAAGTGGAACGACATTTATTGGATATTTCAAACTTTTTTAACAAATCAAAAACTGAAAAATTGGGCGTGCAAAATCATTCAGCCCCCTTAAGTTAATACTTTGTAGCGCCACCTTTTGCTGCGATTATAGCTGTAAGACACTTGGGGTATGTCTCTTCTCTCTCTCTTTCTCACTCTCTCAATGTTTTTCTATCTCCCCCGAAATTTCCCATGGTCAGCAGAAAAGCACCCACTACACAGAGATCATTCCAATAACACAATGCCTAAGAGAGAAAGAGAGAGAGAGAGAGAAATGTCTTGACTGGGACACAATGACACACACACCACACACAGTGCAGGGAACACTCTGGGAGCACCGACCTACACACCAAAATCAGCAGCAAGGAAAAACCACCTGGGTAGAAGAGAAGTATAATTCTAGAGAAAAAGAACAGGGGAAATCTGCCTTGTTTCATGGCCTTAGGGGGTCTGTAACACCATCTTTCCATTCCTCTAGTTTAAAAACAGGGTAGTAGGTGCACAGCAAAGACTCCATGCTCCATCTCAACTCAAAACAACCATGCTTTTCCCCAGAATGCAGGAAGGGAGACCCCGCTACTCCTCACAGGGGTCCATCATCACTAATCTCCCAAAGTTAGAGTAGCAGCCAGAACCCAGGAGATGGTCAGAGATGGTTTGAACATGCTAACCATTGGAGCAGGGTCACGGTCAAGGTCCCACTAAAAATAACCCCTCCTCCAACGCCGTCTGTGACTGATAGAACAGGGGTGGTGGAGTTCCTCTGATGAGTTCCTCTCCCCTTACATCAAAGGCCTAGGGAGAGGAAGCGACCCAGACCAGTCATTACAGCCAATCAGCTGACTTCCTGGGCTGTGGTGGCCTCGGGCAAGGGCTGGCCAATAATTTGCGCCTGTCTCTGTGCTCGGGGAGATACACATAATGACCAGTGTTTTAACAATGTTAACCAATTCGTTGTTTTAATATCCTCATTGTCCTGGATTAGAGTGGATCCATAGCTCAGGCCACCTTCTCACTGGTGACTCCCAGAGCAGAGCAGTAATTACTGAAGAGCCTCACTGAGATTATAACTAATAGCCACGTCAATTACAAAGGCCCTATTCAGGAACATTATGACATTGTTATGAGCACAAACAAAACACAGCAAAAAATATAATTTGTATCACACAGAGTGACTGACATGTTTTGGTGTCAGTATATGTCGTGAGACAGTGATAGTGACTCTGAGGTTGACTTATTCAGGCGAGATATTCTAATAATTCAACTTCACTCCATCATGGGGCCAAATGATCAAGCATGCACGCACCCACATCTATTCTATACAGTATGTACATCACAAATAAGTGTTCACCAAGACAAAAACCAATATTACTGTACTCTATTTATGAAAAGGGCTTACCAAGAAAAACATCCCAAAATACTATTTTGAGGTATAAAAAAAAAGAAGCATAGATTTATTTATTTTAGCTCACTTCAATCCATTGTACAGGATGCTAACAGGTGACTGACGTTTCGACGTCAAGCTGACATCTTTGTCACACCCTGATCTGTTTCACCTGTCTTTGTGAATGTCTCCACCCCCCTCCAGGTGTCGCCCATCTTCCTCATTATCCCCTGTATATTTATACCTGTGTTCTCTGTTTGTCTGTTGCCAGTGAGTTTTGTTCGTAAATCCTACCGGCGTTTGTTTCCCTGCTCCTGCCTGTTTTCCTGCTCCTGTTTTCTAGTCCTACCCGGTTTTGACTGTTCTACCTGCCCTGACCCTGAGACTGCCTGCCGTTCTGGACCCATTACACCCTTTCTGGATTACTGACCCCTGCCTGCCTTGACCTGTCATTAGGCCTGCCCCTGTGGTTGTAATAAACTCTTTACTTCTACACTGTCTGCATCTGGGTCTTACTTCAACATGATAGTCTTCCTCAGAGTGACGTGACCATTGCACTTAGCCTCGTGGCACAATGAGACACAACAATGTCAGAAAATAATAATATGCTGCAAGGTAAATGGCAAATTATTGCACAAAATAATAGTAATAATAAGAGAAATAGTGTGTCTCATTAATCAATAGGCCATTTCAAAACATGCATAGATGATATTTGGGTGTCTGTGAATCCGGAGACACAGAGACCCCCAAAATCAAGGCAACAACAATATAGAAACGAGGACAGTGAAAAATCATTGTTTATCCCCTTAGGATCCACAGTGTCTAAGGACATACTGAAATATTATCATTATTATTTTCTTACATTATTGTGTCTCAAATAGGAGCTAAGTGCAATGGTCAGATCACTCTGAGGAAGACGTCAGCTTGACGTCAAAACGTCAGTCACCTGTTCGCATCCTGTACAATAGATTAAAGTGAGCTAAAATAAATACATTTGTGCTTTTTTTTGTTGAGTGATCCAACTCCTTTCTTCATTTGGGAAGTTTTTCTTGGTAAGCCCATCTCATGATTTTGGTCATTCAGTGGAGGCTGGTGGGAGGAGCTAGAGGAGGATGGGCTCATTGTAATGGTTGGAATGGAACAGTATCAAACAGATCAAACATATGGAAACCACGTTTGACTCCATTCCATTGGTTCCATTCTAGCCATTACAATAAGCCTGTCCTTCTATAGCTCTTCCCGCCATCCTCTACTGTTGTCATGTTGTTGACCACCCCTCTTTTCCGTTGTTTGCTGAAGTGAGAGGTCCAACTGGACTCTGCACTCTATATATACACAGTTGAAGTCGGAAGTTTACATACACCTTAGCCAAATACAATTAAACTCAGTTTTTCACAATTCCTGACATTTAATCCTAGTAAACATTGCCGATCTTAGGTCAGTTAGGATCACCACTTTATTTTAAGAATGTGAAATGTCAGAATAATAGTAGAGAGAATGATTTATTTCAGCTTTTATTTCTTTCATCACATTCCCAGTGGGTCAGAAGTTTACATTCACTCAATTAGTATTTGGTAGCATTGCCTTTAAAAACGTTTCGGGTAGCCTTTCACAAGCTTCCCACAATAAGTTGGGTGAATTTTGGCCCATTCCTCCTGACAGAGCTGGTGTAACTGAGTCAGGTTTGTAGGCCTTCTTGCTCGCACACACTTTTTCAGTTCTGCCAACAAATGTTGTATAGGATTCAGGTCAGGTCTTTCTGATGGCCACTCCAATACCTTGACTTTGTTGTTCTTAACCTCTTCAACCTATGGGGGCGCTATGTCATTATTGGATAAAAAAAACGTGCCCGTTTTAAGCGCAATATTTTGTCACGAAAAGATGCTTGACTATGCATATAACTGCCAGCTTTGGAAAGAAAACACTCTGACGTTTTCAAAACTGCAAAGATATTTTCTGTGAGTACCCCAGAACTGATCTTACAGGCGAAACCAAGATGAAACTTCAAACAGGAAATGAGCAGGATTTTTGACGCTCTGTTTTACTATCGTCTCCTTATATGGCTGTGAATATGCTGTGAACGAGCTTATGCGCTCTGCCGTTCGTCCAAGATGTCTGCAGCATTGTGACGTATTTGTAGGCATATCATTGGAAGATTGGCCATAAGAGACTACATTTGCCAGGGGGCCGTCCGGTGTCCTTTGTCTAAGTTGGTGCGTAATTCCCAGTGGCAATCATTTTACCATGCGATACAGAAGGAGACGCATACTTCCAGGAACGATACATCATTGAAGAGATATGTGAAAAACACCTTGAGGATTAGTTCTAAACAACGTTTGCCATGTTTCAGTCGATATTATGGAGTTCATTTGGAAAAAAGTTTGGCGTTTGGATAACTGAATTTTCAGGTTTTTTTGGTAGCCAAACGTGACGCACCAAACGGACCGATTTCTCCTGCACAAAACATCTTTCAGGAAAAACTGAACATTTGCTATCTAACTGAGAGTCTCCTCATTGAAAACATCCGAAGTTATTCAAAGGTAAATGATTTATTGAATATTTTTGCTGGTTTTTGTGAAAATGTTGCCTGCTAATGCTAACGCTAAATGCTAATGCTAAATGCTAACGCTAAATGCTAAATGCTAGTTTGCTATGGTAGAGAAGCATATTTTTGAAAATCTGAGATGACAGTGTTGTTAACAAAAGGCTAAGCATGAGAGCTAGCATATTGATTTCATTTCATTTGCGATTTTCATGAATAGTTAACGTTGCGTTATGGTAATGGGCTTGAGGCTTTAGTCATGATACCGGATCCGGGTTGGCTCGACGCAAGAAGTTAAGCCATTTTGCCACAACTTTAGAAGTATGCTTGGGGTCATCGTCCATTTGGAAGACCCATTTGCGACCAAACTTTAACTTCCTGACTGATGTCTTGAGCTGTTGCTTCAATATATCCACATACTTTTCCTTCCTCATGATGCCATCTATTTTGTGAAGTGCACCAGTCCCTCCTACAGCAAAGCACCCCCACAACATGATGCTGCCACCCCTGTGCTTCACGGTTGGGATGGTGTTCTTCTGCTTGCAAGCCTCCCCCTTCCAAACATAACGGTGGTCATTATGGCCAAACACTGCTATTTATGTTTCATCAGACCAGAGGACATTTCTCCAAAAAGTACCATCTTTGTCCCCTGTGCATTTGCAAACCTGTAGTCTGGCGTTTTCATGGCGGTTTTGGAGCAGTGGCTTCTTCCTTGCTGAGCGGCCTTTCAGGTTAGGTCGATATAGGACTGTTTCCTCCAGCATCTTCACAGGGTCCTTTGCTGTTGTTCTGCGATTGATTTGCACTTTTCACACCAAAGTACATTCATCTCTAGGAGACAGAACACGTCTCCTTCCTGAGCAGTATGACAGCTGCATGGTCCCATGGTGTTTACACTTGTGTATTATTGTTTGTACAAATGAACGTGGTACCTTCAGGCGTTTGGAAAGAATGAAACAGACTTGTGGAGGTCTACATTTTTTTCTGAGGTCTTGGCTGATTTCTTTTGATTTTCCCATGATGTCAAGCAAAGAGACACTGAGTTTGAAGGTAGGCAATGAAATACATCCACAGGTACACCTACAATTGACTCAAAGGATGTCATGGCTTTAAAAGCTTCTGATAGGCTAATTGACATCATTTGAGTCAATTTTCTGGAATTTTCCAAGCTGTTCAAAGGTACAGTCAACTTAGTCTATGTAAACTTCTGACCCCCTGGAATTGTGATACAGTGAATTATAAGTGAAATAATCTGTCTGTAAACAATTGTTGGAAAAATGACTTGTGTCATGCACAAAGTAGATGTCCTAACTGACTTGCCAAAACTATAGTTTGTCAACAAAAAAATTGTGGAGTGGTTGAAAAACGAGTTTTAATGACTCCAACCTAAATGTATGTAAACTTCCGACTTCAACTGTATTAATATCTTGCATGAGAGCGAGGAAAACATTACCCCAACATTAACGGGTCTATGTGATTAATCATGAGACCTATGCAGGTGGCATGTTAATGTATCATGATTATGGATCCTCTGTGTGGCCTCTCATGGAGGTAGAGAGTGCCATGGTTGGCCTGGCGCCTCCATCCCTCACTATGTTGGCTTTGACTGACAGGCTGCGTTTATCCACCTCCACACTTTATCTCTTTAGAACAACAGCCATCAATGTGAAGGAAGGAGGCAGATAAACGAGTGGCCAGAGCCCCGGGGAGCGCTTCCCAAAGAATTCCCATCCATTCAGCCAACACACTCACGCACGCACATGTTCTCCCTCCCCTCTTCTCCACCCTCAATCTCTACAACCTTTTCTCCCTCTGCTTGTGTCAGACAGCACAGACAGCACAATTTTCCAATTCTCCAGCACAAATGAGCCAATTCAAGTCTTTGCTCCTGACAGAGGGGATAGCACCTCATGTGAATCCTACAGACACATCTAAAAATGTTTTAGACTTTACGGACCACCAGGAGAGAGAAAAAAAATATGTTAGAGCAGTTAAGGGCACGTTCCAAACATATAGCGCTTGACAGCCTTAATATAACTGGTATTATAAACTGAGTGATTCAAGGTCTGAATGCTGATTGGCAGCCGTGGTATATTAGACCATATACCACAGGTATGACAAAACAATTTGTTTTACTGCTCTAATTATTAGTTTATAATAGCAAAAAGGTCACTAGGGGTTTGTGATATATGACCAATATACTACGGCTAAGAACTGTGTCCAGGCACTCCATGCTGTATCGGAGTAAAGAACAGCCCTTAGCCGAGGTATAACCGTGGTATACCACACCCTCTTGGGCCTTATTGCTTAAATAACACCACACAGGTTCAGAATCCCAACGAGAGAGGGGCCATGGTGCTTATAAAGCAGTAGTATTCAAAGTCGGGGTCGCGACCCCACTGGGGGAGGTGCAGAGGGGTCGGAAAAATAAATAAAACAAGATTTTTCTTTTATTAGTAACAACAAATTAAGAGTACAAATATGGGATGGGACAAATATGCAAACATGTTTGAGAAAGATAATAAAAAAAATCCATGAATTGTGTCAGGACCCGGTTACGAACCCGGGTCTCCGGAGTGAGAAACAGTCACTTAACCAACTGAGCCACGAATAGTCGGCAGAACCCAGAAGATGAGGCAGACACAGCAGTACTTGAGACAGTGTATTTAATGAAGTAAAAAAGTGAAGTCCTTCAGGAACACCTGTAACTCCACAACCTCAAAAGGAATTCCACAAGAACAAAGGTAATCCTCCAAGACAAAAAGGTAAATCCACAAGGTGGTAGGTATAGCACAAAAAGCCTCAAAAGATACTCAAAAATAAATAAACAAGAACAAAAAACAGAATTCTACAAGAGCGTCCACCGGGATCAACAAGAGTTAACAGAATACTAGGGCTGGGTGCTAACATACAAACACAGAGCAAAGGACTGAGGAAAACAAAGGGTTTAAATACAATCAGGGGAAACGAGGCACAGGTGCAAATAATAATGGGGATCAAGGGAAAACAAAAGGTCAAAAGGCACAATGGGGGCATCTAGTGACCAAAAACCGGAACAACCCTGGCCAAATCCTGACAGAATCCCCCCCCCTAGGAACGGCTCCTGACGTTCCTACCAGCTCTCTCAGGGTGGAGAGCCCTGAACTGACGAATGAGGTCAGGGTCCAGTATGTCTTTGGCAGGAACCCAGGAGCGCTCCTCGGGACCGTAGCCTTCCCAGTCCACCAGATACTGCCAGGACCGCTGCACCCGGCGGAATCCAGTATCCGATGGACGGTATAAGCCGGCTGGCCTCCAATGACACGAGGCGGAGGGGGAGGTCTGTCTGCCGGGACAAGGGGAGAAAAACAGCAGGTTTTAATAAGGAAATGTGAAATGTGGGATTAATCTTAAGGGATCTGGGTAAGTGTAGGCGATAAGAAACTGGGTTAACTCTCCTGGCAACCTTAAAGGGACCGATGTATTTTGGGACAGCTTGCGACTCCACCCGTAGTGGTAAGTCTCTTGTGGAGAGCCAGACTCTCTGGCCGGGCGCAGGGTAGGCCCGGGACGGCGACGTCTGTTGGCTTGTTGTTGGTACCTCTGTGAGGAACGCATAAGATTAAGACGGGTCTTCCTCCACATAAGCCGACAGCGTCTGACGAACTTCAAGGCTGAAGGCACTCTGACTTCTGCCTCCTGGTCCGGGAACAATGGAGGGGCATAGCCAAACTGACACTCGTGCGGGGACATACCAGTGGAGGAGGAGCGCAAGGTGTTGTGCGCGTATTCGGCCCAAACAATGAAGGACGACCATGTGGACGGGTTGTTACGAGTCATACATCGGAGGGTGGCTTCCAGCTCTTGATTCATCCTCTCTGTTTGGCCGTTGGACTCCGGATGGTACCCTGAAGATAGACTGGCAGAAGCACCCATGAGTTGGCAGAAGGCCTTCCAAAACCTTGAGGCGAACTGGGGACCTCTGTCAGAAACCATATCTTGAGGAATGCCGAAGACTCGAACACATGATTAATTACCAACTCAGCCGTCTCCTTGGCAGAAGGTAATTTAGTCAGAGGGACGAACCTGGCCGCCTTTGAAAACCTGTCGATTATGACTAGGATAGTAGTATTGCCATGGGATGGAGGAAGGCCAGTAATAAAGTCCAACGAGATATGGGACCAGGGTCTGTGGGGAATAGGTAAAGGGTGAAGGAGTCCTTGAGGGCGGAGGTGAGAAGATTTGCCCTGGCAGCACACGGGGCAGGCATTGACGAAAGAGGCAACGTCTTCTCTTATGGTAGGCCACCAGAACTTACGCTGGATGAACTCCAAGGTGCGACCTACGCCCGGGTGACAGGTGAGGCGAGAGGAGTGCCCCCACAGAAGGACCTGAGTCCTCACTGCCTTGGGGACAAACAACCGATTGGCAGGACCCCCTTTCGGGTCCGGTTCGATAGCTTGAGCTCGTCTCACGGTATCCTCAACTTGCCACGAAATCGGAGCCACGATCTTAGCAGCAGGAAGGACAGGCATGTCCGTGTCATCTCGAATGGCAGGAGCGTAGACTCGGGACAGGGCATCCGGTTTGAGATTCTTCGACCCGGGCCGATAGGTGAGGATAAACTGGAATCGATTGAAGAAAAGAGACCATCTAGCTTGTCTAGAGTTCAACCGCTTCGCCTGCTGGATATACTTCAGATTTTTGTGGTCCGTAAGCACTTGAAACGGGTGAGAAGCCCCCTCGAGCCAGTGTCTCCATTCCTTCAATGCCATCTTAACCGCTAGGAGTTCACGATCCCCGACATCGTAGTTCCTCTCAGCCGGGGTAAGCCGGTGTGAGAAGAAAGCGCACGGATGAAGCTTCTTGTCTTCACCCCTCTGAGACAGGACAGCTCCAACACCAACCTCTGAGGCGTCTACCTCCACCACAAACGGTTCATCCGTAGTCGGTAGTATCAGGATGGGAGCAGAGAGGACGCGCTGCTTGAGTCCTTGGAAGGCCGTCTCAGCTTCTCTTCCCCACAAAAACCTTGCATTGCCACCCTTGGTTAAAGCTGAGAGAGGGCTGCCACCAAGCTGAAGTTCTTGATGAACTTGCGGTAAAAGTTTGTGAAGCCCAGGAAACGCTGAACTTCCTTAACGGATTTGGGGGTGGACCAATCCGCTACCGCCCCTACCTTCCTGGGGTCCATTTGGACTCGACCGGGTTCCACTACAAATCCCAGGAAATGTACTCGGGATGAATGGAATTCACATTTTTCCGGCTTAACGTACAGATGGCTGTCTAGGAGGCGTTTGAGTACTTGTCTGACATGCTTTGTGTGTTCTTGAAGAGAGCTCGAAAAGATGAGGATGTCATCCAAGTAAACAAACACAAATATGTTAAGCATATCCCTAAGCACATCGTTTATGAGCGCTTGGAACACCGCTGGGGCGTTGGTCAGGCCGAAGGGCATCACCAAGTATTCATAGTGACCAGTAGGCGTGTTGAACGCGGTCTTCCACTCGTCACCAGGTCTGATCCGCACAAGATGGTATGCGTTCCGCAGGTCAAGCTTAGTGAAAACAACTGCTTCCTGGAGCAGCTCGAAGGCTGTGGCCATAAGGGGTAGCGGGTAACGGTTACGGACGGTTATGGCATTGAGTCCCCGGTAGTCGATGCAAGGACGTAATCCACCGTCTTTCTTGGCCACAAAGAAAAACCCTGCTCCCGCCGGGGAGGTGGAGGGACGCATGAGGCCTGCTTCCAGAGCGTCCTTGATGTAGGTATCCATAGCAGCTCGTTCGGGTGGAGATAGGGAAAAGATCCGACCCCTGGGGGGGCAAGTGCCCGGAAACAGTTCGATGGGGCAATCATAAGGTCTATGGGGTGGTAGCATGGTGGCCCTCTGTTTGCTAAATACCAGTTTGAGGTCATGGTAACACTCGGGAACTCGGGTCAGGTCGATGGATTCTAAAGACTCGGGAGTAGAACTCGGGGAATTCGGGAAAATACATGTAGCTTGGCACGTAGGACCCCACTGCTTGTTTGTGCCCACAGACCAGTCGATGTGAGGGTTATGGCTGTGAAGCCAGGGGTATCCAAGGACGAGAGGGAACTCGGAACAGGAGATCAAATGAAAGTTCATCAATTCCTTGTGTTGTGAAACTGAAAGTCGCAAGGAGGTAGTGACATGAGTGACAAGTCCAGATCCCAAAGGGCTTCCATCCAATGTAGTAACCCTCATGGGGTCACTTAGAGGTTCAAAGGGAACGCCATTCTCCTTCGCCCAGACACCATCCATGAAGTTACCTGCGGCTCCAGAGTCTACCAAGGCTTGAAGGTGAAGCTTGTGGTTGTCCCAGGAAAGGGTGACTGGAATGAGCAGACGGGAGTTGGACGGATGGGAGGAGGTTATGTTTCCCGTTACAGTTCCCCCGGTCTGTACGGGACAGAGCGTTTCCCTGGAGCCCGGGACACGTGGAACGGAAATGGCCCGGTTTGCCGCAATATAGACAGCGTCGCTCCTCATCCGGCGGTCTCTCTCAGCCTGGGAGATGCGTCCAATCTGCATGGGTTCCGATGGAGCCAGCGAGGATAAAGGTGGGGACTCGGAGCTGGGACTGATAGGGGCTAGAGGTCTACGGTTGAGTTCTCTCTCTCTCAGACGCTGGTCAATGCGTGAGGCCAACTTGATCAGGGACTCGAGATTGTCCGGTGGTTCCCGAGTGGCCAGTTCATCTTGGATAGTGTCGGAAAGGCCTTTCAGAAAGCACACAGTGAGCGCCTCGTTGTTCCAACCACTCGCTGCTGCCACCGTGCGGAACTGGATGGCATAGTCCGTCACGCTGCGCCGACCTTGGTGGAGAGTCAGGAGCTGTTTGGCTGAGTCAGGACCACTGCTTGGGCCTTGAATCACTCGTTTGAATTCCTCAGCAAAGGCAGAGTAGCTGGCACAGCAGGAACTATGGGCATCCCACACAGCAGTAGCCCAGGCCAGGGCTTTTTCCGACAGCGGGGTGATGATATATGCGATCTTAGACCGGTCGGTGGGGAACGACGAGGGTTGCAGCTCGAAGGAGAGAGAACATTGGGTGAGAAACCCTTTACAAGCACTTGGATCACCTGAGAACTGTTGGGGAGGTGGAAGACGAGGTTCAGCCAGAGGGTTAACTGCAATGGGTACGTGAATCTGAGGTACTGGGACGGGAACTGTTGCCGAGGTAAGTCGATCAGATATCTGCTTTATGGAAGTCAGCATCTCCGACAGAAGATGAGAATGTCTAGCCATTAAGGCCTCTTGCTGAACCAGGGCGGCTTCGTGGCGTTGGACAGTCTCCTGGTGGCATGGCAACAAGGTCCTGGGAACTGGCTGCCTCTGGGTTCATTTGTGGCTCTGTGTTTCTGTCAGGACCCGGTTACGAACCCGGGTCTCCGGAGTGAGAAACAGTCACTTAACCAACTGAGCCACGAATAGTCCGCAGAACCCAGAAGATGAGGCAGACACAGCAGTACTTGAGACGGTGTATTTAATGAAGTAAAAAAGTGAAGTCCTTCAGGAACACCTGTACCTCCACAACCTCAAAAGGAATTCCACAAGAACAAAGGTAATCCTCCAAGACAAAAAGGTAAATCCACAAGGTGGTAGGTATAGCACAAAAAGCCTCAAAAGATACTCAAAAATAAATAAACAAGAACAAAAAACAGAATTCTACAAGAGCGTCCACCGGGATCAACAAGCGTTAACAGAATACTAGGGCTGGGTGCTAACATACAAACACAGAGCAAAGGACTGAGGAAAACAAAGGGTTTAAATACAATCAGGGGAAACGAGGCACAGGTGCAAATAATAATGGGGATCAAGGGAAAACAAAAGGTCAAAAGGCACAATGGGGGCATCTAGTGACCAAAAACCGGAACAACCCTGGCCAAATCCTGACAGAATTGGTTTCCTTTCATTTAGATAAGAGATGAAAATGCTATGAATTGAAGGTTATTTATTGATGTAAAAATCTAAATTTACCAGTTTTAAGGTTGTGTCATTAGATTTGGGGTGGGGTCACCAGAAATTATTGGGGAGAAAATGGGGTTACCGCTTAATAAGTTTGCATACCACTGTCCTAAAGACTGAAGAGAGAAGAGAGGAAATGAGGAAGAAGAGAGGGGAACATGGCCATATCAACTACACCAAGCATGTCTGCCATATACACGGGTGGAATGTTTACTCAAGAGCATGGCTTAAATGCTGAAAAGACAAAAACGCAGTGAGGCCTGAGTGTGATTTATCTGCAAAGCTGTAGAAGGAATATTAATCATGGTTGTGCACCTGTGTGTACTGTATGTTCTGTATATGGCAGCTCCTCCCTATCCTGCACTACACTGAGATGACTCAGCAACCAGCATGCTGAGATTCAAGATCACATTTACTTCTCTGACAACGCTATGTCAGCCCAGGGCCCCGTAAAACAGGGGAAGGAGACAGAGCAAGAGTGCTGGGAAGAGGGAGCAAAAGAATGGGGGAGACAGATGGAAAGAGAGAGCGGAAGAGAGTGGAAGAGAGAGTGGAAGAGAGAGTGGAAGAGGGAGTGGAAGAGGGAGGGAAAGAGAGTGGAAGAGGGAGGGGAAGAGAGAGTGGAAGAGGGAGGGGAAGAGAGAGTGGAAGAGAGAGTGGAAGAGGTAGTGTAAGAGGGTGGAAAAGAGAGAGGGGAAGAGAAGGAAGAGGGAGTAGAAGAGGGAGTGGAAGAGGGAGGGAAAGAGAAGGGAAGAGGGAGTGGAAGAGGGAGGGAAAGAGAGAGGGAAGAGAGTGGAAGAGAGAGTGGAAGAGAGAGTAGAAGAGAGAGGGAAGAGAGAGGGGAGAGAGAGTGGAAGAGAGGGAAAGAGGGAGGGGAAGAGAGAGGGGAGAGAGGGGGGTAGTGGGAGTGGAAGAGAGGGGAAGAGGGAGTGGAAGAGAGAGGGGAGAGAGGGGAAGAGAGAGTGGAAGAGGGGGAGAGAGGGGGAAGAGGGAGGGGAAGAGAGAGGTGAGAGAGAGGGGAAGTGGGAGTGGAAGAGAGGGGAAGAGAGAGGGGAAGAGGGAGTGGAAGAGAGAGGGGAGAGAGAGGGGATAGAGAGAGTGGAAGAGAGAGGGGAAGAGAGAGGGGAGAGAGAGGGGAAGAGAGAGGGGAAGAGAGAGTGGAAGAGAGAGGGGGAGAGTGAGGGGAAGAGAGAGTGGAAGAGAGAGTGGAAGAGAGAGGGGAAGAGAGAGGGGAAGAGAGAGTGGAAGAGTGAGGGGAAGAGAGTGTTTGTGAATTGTCCCCTAGTTTTAAGTTGTTTAGATAGATAATGAGGCTGATAGAGACTGGGGAGTCTCCCATGGTCTGCAAATTACACCACTGTTAGGGGAGTGTATGTGTGTGTGTGTGTATTGTCTCTGCAAATAGGACTGAAATATTAATGTGGACAATCTGGCTCATTAAGAAAGAGATTGTGGCCTACTTGAGCTTGACAAAAACAAACACGCTCCTTCAAAGAGTGAAAACAGTGACTCGGAGTGCTACAAGATAAAAAGTCTAATCAAATATCTAATGAGCTTGATCGCTGACAGAGAGCTAATACATAAACCACTGGTTTCAAAGCCATGTAATAAAGTATACGAAAGAGATTGTGTTCCATATGATGTGTTTGGAGGCATATCTGCTCACATGTATCACATATATCATGCACGTGTCCGTCCTAAGTCTTGTAATGTTCGGTCTGACAACAAAAACACAGTCGCCTCGGTGTTCTTCCACTTTGAAGTGGATACTGAGAGGAATAGAGTTCCATCAGAGGGGAGGTGCAACAAGACTGGGAAGGGCTCTGTGATATCACCCTCTGGGACCATGGAAGATCTGAGGCTGAATCACAAGCCTTTGTGCTGGGAAGGAACCAATGACAGACATACAGGATGTGCTCCACTCTGTGTCCTAGTTGGGAGAGAGGACATCAAGGTGTTGTTTTGATGCTGTGATTCACACAACCAGAGCTCTCCATGGAGTTTAGTACCTGGCTGAGCACTCCATTGGTGCACTCCACCAGGCTCTGCTTATTTCTCACAAATGGATGTCCATCAAAAAGATCATTGTAGCATAGGCACCTGTGGCACCAACGCTACCTCAAGTCTCCCTCACTACAATGACTTTAAAAGCCAGGTATACAATACAGGATGAAAGTGCAATAGCTGGGATATTAAACATGTGTGGTGTGTTGAGCCCTTTGAAATCTTAAAACCCCAAAATACATTACATGAGAAATGTTAGAATGTCAGTCCCTCCTTTTTCAATTTCGGGAGTATTGCTTTTTCATAAAATCTGGAAAATATTGCTTTTGAGAAAACAAAAGGCAGCCTGTATCGGCAACGAGATTATTAAAAATGGTATCAAGCTAGCCCAGAACTGGGACAACATCTTTTTGCCCTCTAGGTAGCATTGGGCTTTTAAAGAATGGCTGTGTTTTTCGGTGTCATTGAGGACAGGCCAGGAAATATAACATTATGTTAGAAATTGCACGCCTCCCGATCCAGAGGGAGGCCAATCATAAATAAAATAGAGAAATACATTTAAAAAAGGAGTTTGGCATGGCAGTCATCAGTTATCTTTGAAGGTTTAATGGAATGTAGCTGCCAAGAAAGGGAACGACAG
Organism: Oncorhynchus nerka; assembly: GCF_034236695.1. NCBI lineage: Eukaryota > Metazoa > Chordata > Actinopteri > Salmoniformes > Salmonidae > Oncorhynchus > Oncorhynchus nerka. Next base: position 75,589,543 of record NC_088410.1, on the reverse strand, counting down.
AGGGAGGGAGAGAGAGAGAGATATAGAAATAGTGTGTGAGGGAGAGAGACAAAGAGAAGAGAAATAGAGAAGAAGAGGGACACAAAGAGAGAAAGTGTGAGAGGCCCAACATGACAATACATAAGAATACCACTCCACAATATTTCTCCTTTCTGAATCAAACACAAAATAGACCAACTGTTGAAAATTATAATATTATGACTTTGCTGTAAAACCTCCTCTGAGTCCACTAAAACTGTATCTCTAAGCTGACTCTTCTTTTCCATCCTTCACCCTCTCAATAATAAATCAATTTGTTCTTTATTTCCTCCGTGGACGCTCTTTGAGCCAAATTACGTCATCCCCACAATGACCGTACGTACCTACCCCAACCAGAAACCATGGATTACAGGCAGCATCCACACTGAGCTAAAGGCTAGAGCTGCCACTTTCAAGGAGCGGGACTCTAATCCGGAATCTTATAAGAAATCCCGCTATGCCCTCCGACGAACCATCAAAGAGGCAAAGCGTCAATACAGGACTCCCTGTCCGAGTCTGTAATACCAACATGTTTTAAGCAGACCACCATAGTGCCTGTGCCCAAGAACACTAAGGTAACCTGCCTAAATGATTACCGACCTATAGCACTCACGTCTGTAGCCATGAAGTGCTTTGAAAGGCTGGTCATGGCTCACATCCACACCATCATCTCAGAAACCCTAGACCCACTCCAATTTGCATACCACCCCAACAGATCCACAGATGATGCAGTCTCCACACTGCCCTTTCACACCTGGACAAAAGGAACACCTATGTGAGAATGCTTTTCATTGACTACAGCTCAGCGTTCAACACCACAGTGCCCTCAAAACGCATCAATAAGCTAAGGACCCTGAGACAAAACACCTCCCTCTGCAACTGGATCTTGGACTTCCTGACGGGCCGCCCCCCAGGTGGTAAGGGTAGGTAACAACACATCCGCCACGCTGATCCAAAACACAGGGGCCCCTCAGGGGTGCATGCTCAGCCCCTTCCTGTACTCCCTGTTCACTCATGACTGCACGGCCAGGCACGACTCAAACACCATCATTAAATTTGTAGATGACACAACAGTGGTAGGCCTGATCACTGACAACAACGAGACAGCCTATAGGGAAGAGGTCAGAGACCTGGCCGTGTGGTGCCAGGACAACAACCTCTCCCTCAATTTGATCAAGACAAAGGAGATGATTGTGGACTACAGGAAAAAGAGGACCGAGCACACCCCTATTCTCATTGACGGGGCTGCAGTGGAGCAGGTTGAGAACTTCAAGTGTCCACATCACCAACAAACTAACATGGTCTAAGCACACCATGTCAGTCGTGAAGCGGGCAAGACAAAACCTATTCCCCCTCAGGAGACTGAAAAGATTTGGCATGGGTCCTCAGATCCAAAAAAAGGTTCTACAGCTGCACCATCGATAGAGCATCACTGCCTGGTATGGCAACTGCTCGGCCGCCGACCGCAAGGCACTACAGAGGGTAGTGCAAACGGCCCAGTACATCCCTAGGGCTAAGCTTCCTGCCATCCAGGACCTCTATACCAGACGGGGTCAGAGAAAGGCCCTAAAAATTGGCAAAGACTCCAGCCACCCTAGTCATAGACTGTTCTCTCTGCTACCACATGGCAAGCGGTACCGGAGCGCCAAGTCTAGGTCCGAGAGGCTTCTAAACAGCTTCTACCCCCAAGCCATAAGACTGATGAACATCTAGTCAAATGGCTACCTAGACTATTCACATTGCCCCCCCCCTCCCTCCCTCCCTTCTCCACACTACTGCCACTCTGTTGTCATCTATGCATAGTCCCTTTAATTAACTCTACCTACATGTACATACTACCTCAATTATCCGGTGCCCCCGCACACTGACTCTGTACCGGCACCCCCCTTTACATATTGTTATTTTTTACTTGACATCTTGTTACACTTCCTTCCTCTACCTGACATGTTTTGATTGACATGCCACTCAGTTCCTCTGTCTGTACACTACACAGACAGCAGATTAAAACTTTAGCTAGCCTGACATAGACTTTGATCAATATTTGTTTGATTGTATCCCCTGTATCCCCTATCCCTAAGTCATTAAAAAGCCATGCACAGCACCATAGGCGTCTGTGTTGTCAAGACCTGGAAGTAACCTTAACAACAGAACGAGCATAACTAAAGCGTGGGCATTCTGGCAAGGTTATACCAACTGTGCTAAGTATCTACCGCACCGAAAATAGAACCAACGCACCAGTCATTATGCACAGATGTAGGATCTTAATTTGACTAGTTTCTCACAGGAGGAAAATAACCCTGTAGCAACTGAATATTTGACAGCCTTGCTGATACACTAGGCCCACGGTGACAGGGAAATGGACCAGGTACACATATGAAACTTCTCAAGTAAAAGTTACATACAAAACATGAGCTGAAAACTATAGAAATGAAAGAGAATCAAATCAAATGTTTTTGGTCACACACATGGTTAGCAGATGTTAACGCAAGTGAAATGCTTGTGCTTCTAATTCCAACAGTGCAGTAATATCTAACAAGTAATCTCACAATTCCCAACAACTACCTAATACACACAAATCTAACAAGTAATCTAACAATTCCCCAACAACTACCTAATACACACAAATCTAAAGGGGTGAATGAGAATATGTACATATAAGTATATGGATGAGCGATGGCCGAGCGGCATAGGCAAGGTGCAATAGATGGTATAAAATACAATGTATACATGTGATATAAGTAATGTAAGATATGTAAACATTATTAAAGTGGCATTGTTTAAATTGACTAGTGATCAATTTATTAAAGTGTCCAGTGATTGGGTCTCAATGTAGGCAGCAGCCTCTCTGAGTTAATGATTGCTGTTTAGCAGTCTGATGGCCTTGAGATAGAAGCTGTTTCTCAATCTCTCGGTCCCAGCTTTGATGCACCTGTACCGACCTCGCCTTCTGGATGATAGCAGTGTGAACAGGCAGTGGCTCAGGTGGTTGTTGTCTTTGATGATCTTTTTGGCCTTCCTGTGAAATCGGGTGCTGTAGGTGTCATGGAGGGCAGGTACTTTGCCCATCAATTGTGTTTTTGCAAATATCAACACACCAAGACACAAATGTACTGTACACAGTACTACCATACATACGGTAGACTTGAAAAAATACACAATTAATATCTATGCACAAGGTAATTTAGGTCAGGAATGCATTTTCTGTTTCATCCACTGCAAAAAGGTTGACGGAAATAAAATTCCATTCATCACTGACATCTATTATTTGTGATGCAGTACCTTCAGCGTCTGTGAAAGTGTGCACATCATCTACCTTGCCCCCCATCTTGTTCTGAGGCCCACAGGGGGGGAGAGGGGCAGGAGCATGGAGGAGAGGGAGGAGTAGGGGGCAATGATGGTGGAAGGAGGAGGAAGAGGCCAGGTTAAGGCATCAGAAGGCTTCAGTTCGGCTGGCGGCTAGCCGAAGTCAGCTAGGCGAACTGAACGAGTGTGCTCGCATACTCCCTTAAAAGACATTCACTTCAAAAACGAGAAAAAAGGGACAAAAGTACAGTTTGTCCATTTTGAGACGCCTAAGCCAGTAAACACTTCCTCAAAATAGTACAAATTTATCTAAGATAACTCAAGAAATCTGTCAATGATTTTGATGTTTTTGCCGAAGAGATCATAGTCGCGCAATTTTAAATCTAAATGAGATGTTTGGTAGAGTATTTCTAAATAAAAAAATGGTCACTTGTTGAATGACAACAAAGACTACTGAAGAATCCCTACCGTTGACCAATCACCGTCGAAGGGGCGTAGACTTTCGGCTAACAACTTCGGCTTGCCTCAAAACATTTTTTTGTGTGGCCAAACAACTGAACAAACAAAAACATAACAAAATGGCGTCATAATATATGCTCAAACTGTTCCGAACTGTTTCGGCTGGGAAGCATGTGGACGCCTTTACACTGGACAGAATGGAAAGACTGAGAGAGCAGTGAAATCACTCCAGGGTGTCAAGAGGGCATGGAGAAATAAAGCTGGAACACTCTCCTCTCACCACCTTAGAACACGGGAGCAGATGTGTGATATTACAAAGTGGGAAGACTTCCTCTCTGACACCGTAAACAGAGAGTTTCAGAGAGATGTCCCTGCAAGGAATGATATTGCAATAACCTGCTTTGAGGTCATTCTGACATTATGCTAAACTGAGTTTGAGTTCTGTTGTGATGATGTGTCATCCTTTCCATGATACACCAACTCATTCCTATAGCATTCAATTTATCCTGAAGATGACCCCGATGAAGTTAAGCTTCCTACAATCAAATAAATTCAGTCCATACTCCATGCATAATTCATTTATAAATCATTGAAGCCAAATCTTTCCGGAATCCATTCAGAGACTGAGGGTGGGGATGTGATTGTTGTACAGTATGAGCAGGGTAACACACTGTGGGTGATGGATACAGATGGAGAGCTGTGCTTCATGCCTGCCTGGCTGTGCTTTGCATATTAAGCAGTGTTTTACAGTTAAAACAGCAGGTAGGAACGCAGCAGTCCCCCACTTAATCACAAGCTTATTAGAGAACAATTACTAAATGGCAAGGCTTGTAAACATAAATCATTCAAGAGGACTTTAAGAAATGAAAGTGGCATTTTGCAGAAAATCTCCTCTGTGTTGACAGCAGTGTCCTCATGAGTATTCATAGGAGAGGGCTCAGACCAACCAGGGTCTGTTAGTGACAGTCACCAAGGACATCTGGCCACAGCTACAGTACATGCTTTAGTCTGTCTCTCTGTTAGCACTAAGCATACTACCACTACTGTTGATAAAGGCTTTTAGAGTGTGTTATATATGACTAGCATGTTTAAAATCATCCTTCTTTCATTCTATTAACTTATTCATTTTCCTGTCTTTTTACTTTGACACCGGTCATACTACCCAACAGAAATGACATCACAGAAATGTCCTCCCTTACGAAGTCAGAGCTTACATGCCTCTTACATTCCAGATGATCTCTCATTCCATTGGATAGAGTGCTACTTCAAGGACCACTAAGAAAAACTTTGACCAGCAAGTGCTTCAGCTTCAGCCCCACGTACACACACACACACACACACACACACACACACACACACACACACACACACACACACACACACACACACACACACACACACACACACACACACACACACACACACACACACAGACACACACACAGTGAGAGTGGTTAGATTTAATTAGGGGAAAATAGGGGGGGATAAGGAAGGGAAGTGGAAGAAGGCATGATCACCACTAATGCGTATAATCAGCTACAAGTACTTATTTTAATAATATGTCAGGCTTTGTGTCAATGGGGTTGTTTTTCTCTGTTGCTGGGGGAGTGTCTATCTCCTTGCAATTGAGAGCCCTGTCTGCCCTAGTCTGAGGGTTCTCCTCTCTTCATACTCTTATCACCAGACAGACATCTCTGGTAATGTGTTGAGGAATCACTAGTCGGTTAGCATTTCGCTAATGTTCTAAATGGGCAGTGGCATCAAATAAAATATTGGGTTTTACATAATGAAGATCAAAACAGATCATTTTAAATGGGCTAAGTATATAGGGGAACACTGATACAGATTCTTTTTAAATAAAAGAAAAATCCCAAAGCTTGAGCCTTTGTCCATCAAACGCTATACATGATCTCAGACTGGACAACAACAGTGGAGGAAACCACAGCCACTGAATTCAGGTCAGCTCAAGAGGGAGAAGCAGAGATTCAGCGCTAACCAATTTAACTAGACCCAGATTTTCAACTAATGGCTCTGCAAAACCACCCAGGGTTTAAGGTATTTTCCAAATTAAACCTTGTCATTGGCAATTTCCCTGCCACAGTACATCTAAATAAGATTAGGAGAGACCCACCGTGCCTCAGTGTATTGCATCCAGATTTAGTAACAAAGCCACTTTGTACCTGTGGATTACCACTTTATATTAACACTGCTGTTTTCCTACCAGAAGAAGAGCTGAGAGGGAGAGCTGCTCTCATCTCTCCTATAATACAGGTCAGCACAGCACCTGTGACATTAAAGAGGTCATGTGACATTAGATGATTGGAAGCCATAATCAATAGCACAGCAAGGCATGACGGCAATGGGGTGCGCGCACACACACACACACACACACACACACACACACACACACACACACACACACACACACACACACACACACACACACACACACACACACACACACACACACACACACACACACACACACACACACACACACACAGCCCTGCCACTGGCATATTTAATTACCTCTTAGACACAATCGCCCTCCTTGACAGAATGTTAATTGTGAACTATCTCCACAGTGCATTCCTCCTGCCTTACTCTCTCTCTCTCTTTCTACTGTGCCCTCAGCTCTATATCCTTCCCCTACCTTTCTCTTATTCTCCCTCCCTCTCTCGCTCTCTCTCGCTCTCTCTGTACAGATAAGGACATGAGTAGGGGGAGTTGTCATCACTCATTAGCATTCACCACAGTAACACTCTCAGACAACCAAGTCCAGGGCAGTAACCAGGGTTTGAGTTTTAGTGAGGTCCGGAAGGTCTCCCCAGAATGTTTTGGGAAACAGACATGAATGGAGCACACAGATGATCATATTATGACATTCACATGAATTATTAGAATATTACTTATGGTTCTGTATTAATATCAGTTTTGTAGTTGAAAAAACAGTGGGGAATGGATATGGCGAACAACCACCGATGTAAACATTAATGTATGACATTTTTAGAACTGTATTGTTTGCCTATAGGGAAGAGGCCATATGGAGATGTTCATATTGAAAAATATATATTTTTATGTTCCTAACTTGTTTGATTAGATTAGTACGGTTTTTTTCAGGGGACCCCACATGGGGCCCTGACCCCAAGTTTGGGAACCACTAAACTAACTTCTCTCTCTGCTTGCTTCCTCTCTCTCTCTGTCTCCTCTGCTTCCTCCTGCATACACTGCAGCCTGCCTCAGTCTCACCACTGAGCGCCACATCACTGTCTGCCTCAGTAGCCTACTCTCTGTAAAGCAAAGTTATTATGAGAACTTAGTAAACACTTTTTAGGCTCCGTTTAACGTTAGCCTCTTCATCCTTCTAGTTGGCTAAGTAATACTACCCAGAGCCCTTCAACATTACTGCAATACTGCTGCGGGAGAGTTTTAAAATGGCCTTTTGTCTGGCATCTCGCACATTGTCAGCAGCATCTCTACTGTAGTTCTCTAGTGAAGCCGACTGCGAGCTGGGGCAGTTTTTTAAAATTTTATTCTTTTTTACATATCAGGCCCTTGGCCTGTGCCACGAGAGGGCGGAGTTAGCTGTTTGAGAGAGTGGTGAACGTGCTACTAAAAAGGAAAATCCAGGAGGTAAATCAGGGGGACGCAGGCAAACATAACGAGCAAACCACTGTTCATGATTCCACTCGTTCGCAAAGAGGCAGGCACTATTAGAACTCAGTCAGATCAAGAATATAAGCATTCTGAACTTTGATCAACGCTGGGAGCATATTCAGATGTTCACCCATAATAGATTTTCTTTGTGTGCAAAAAATATATTTGTATTATGTATTTATTTGTCAAATTAGAAACAATTACCGATGTCAATCATATATCATTCATATTATATAGTTACGGCCATGACCATGTCGCACGAGTAACCAGCCCAAACTAATCAAATCCAGTTCATCTTTCATGCTGGCATATTGGCTAGAAAGAACATTCTATTCTGCAGACATCAGGACAGAGATCAACAGAGTGGACCGCAAATCATACAATGAATCATTCAAGAAATCATCAATATAACAGAAGAGGGAGTTTGGCCTTTTATTGATCAGTTTCGCAATGCGCAAAAGTGAATGTGTGAAACATGAGATGCAGCACCTTGTAAGCAGCACATTAACGTTATTGGAGGGACAAAGCACCCAATGAAAAAAACATAAAATTGAAATACTTAAAATTAAGGTTATTATAGTAAATTAAAACGAAACATGAAAAAACTATTTAGTCAATTGAAAATAAATAACTAACAAACCTGTTTTAAGTTGGTGAAGAGCAACTGCAGAAAATTGAGGTTTGGCTGCAATAAAAACTTCATGACCTTTGATCACATAATTTTTGTAAAGTTCATGCTGTTGACATGTAGGTGCAAATATGACATTGTTTAACCCCATTATTCAACACACTGGCCCACTGACTTGACAAAAGTGATCCACCCTTACGTGGCCATTGAGATGAGCATGATGCAAGACTTTGCTCTCACATAGTCACACAGAGTATCTGTGCTTCACACTGCTACAATATGGTGGCTATGGGACCAAAACAGCGGAGAAGTTCAGCCTCACTCTTCAATGATCCTGGTTGTTTCATAAATTGACCTACTACTACTGTTTCCTTCATGCATCTACGTCATCTTGCGGAGTCTACCTTTAAGCCTAACCTAACCTATGACCTGACCCATCACCTTGTGCATTAACGCCCCACGGTGTCAACAAGTGACAACCCCCCCCCCCCCAAAAAAAACATACAACACATAGATGGCTCATAGCCTCCCACGCATATGCTAGTTTCTGTCCCTAACACTAGTTTACTATAATAACCTTCTTAAAACTGCTGACACCAGCCAAACTCACCAAATGTCAAATGATCTATATTAATCTGTTCTCCAAAGACAGTAAAGAGGCTGCTGGGGTTTTCGTTATTCAAAACATAATAATTATATTTTGCCATTCAAGGGAACAACAGCTGGGTAGCTGGGTTTAGATATCACTTGAGATTTTTACTGGATCCTAAAGCTGTCTCTTAGCTGCAGTGTGCTGCGCCAGACCAGACGCCCATACTGATAAATCAGGCTTTAGGAGTGAGATCGGCCATCACTGGCCATCCACTGATCAGACCCCAGGGCCCTGGCCTTCACATTTTTAGATCGATATGGGACCACCCTCTACTCTTCGCCATTCTGACAGGTGGCAGACTCCCACCCCCACTGCTCCTCATTCATACACTGGGTTTTCTAGAATTCTCTCCTCCAGATATTCCCATTCACACTCCTTTCCTCTCGCTCTCACCTCCACTGGGAACCTCTTGCCGTTGATGCTGTGTTCAGAGCCCTCAGATCCGTTGCTCTGGCCCCAGTGGAACTCCACCTTCTCCGCCTTAAAACGACCGGGCAGGCCCGCACCACGAACAAAGTAGTCATCCTTCAGCATGATAGCCACTGAGAGAGAGAGAGAGAGAGAGAGAGAGAGAGAGAGAGAGAGAGAGAGAGAGAGAGAGAGAGAGAGAGAGAGAGAGAGAGAGAGAGAGAGAGAGAGAGGAGAGAGAAGAGAGAGAGAGAGTTACATGAGGGTCAGGTAGGTGGCAAGTAGCCTAGCGGTTAAGAGCGTTGGGCCAGTAAACGGACATAGACACAGTGTGAAACTTCTGTTTGGCCTACAAACAATATAAAATTACATTCATTCAAAGCACTTGGTATTGAGGTTCATCATCTATTTAACTTCCCCAAGGGGATGCTGATGCATTTTCTGAATATAACATGTGGTGCTTCTATAACGTCTGTGCTGCCTGCCCTACAAGGCTGGGTCTCTAATTAAGGGCTAATTTGTCTGGTAAAAGCTATCTCCTCAGCCACTTCTAATTGCCTCTGCAAATCTTTTGTTAGTTTATCATACGCTTGTTGAAATAAAGTGGAAATTGACAGAGGGAGGCAATTTTTTTATTCACAAATTTGACTGAATAGACCCACATATAATTAACTAATACGACCTTAAATAAATCCTCCCATTGTCAAACCGATTTCTTACTGTGATTGAATTTCAGAATTGTTTCTACTCCTCCTTTCAGGGGAGATTTCTGTCCCATTTAGAAGAAGCACTCAAGTGAAATGAGTGGCCTGGTTGTCATCTCAACGTCTTCAGAAAAGTTTGAAACTAAATACAGCAGGCCTGTTAAATTCCATTTACTTAGTTTGACATTTCTCATGTCGTAGACTCTCATGTCGTAGACCCTTAAACAATAGGCTGGTCTATCAAAGTTAATTTCCCCTCCTTGTGTAGTTTGTGTCCTCTGGGAGATATTGGAGATTTTAAGAGGTGTGTCACTTGGTGCTTGTACAAGATTGTTGGCACTCCCACTGAAATTCTACTAGTCTGCATCCAAGAAGCTAAGGTTACTCTGAGTAGTAGGACATCCTGTGGGAGCCTGGTCTTCCTGGCAAACCTCATACTACCATCGAGACTGCAATATGAGGGATTAACCACGCATAGTGTGCTAAATGAGTTTCTTAGCATCTACTGCATGGGACTCAAAGATGAAAAAGGTGAGGTGGAGGGAGACTCTACCACAGTGGCTAACGTAAATACACTCCACTGTATTGCTGCTATGCTAAGTCTCACTCCTCCACTGTGGCTAGGCTGAGCTGTTGCTGTTTATGCTAACAGGCTAGCGGAAGGGATGGAACTGCAGCTTACATTAGTGTTCAGAGCACAGCAGGCAGAAAGAAAAACTTTCATTTGTTTTTGCCTTTTGTTGATTCAGAGTCCTAATCCAGCGTGTGAGGGGAAGGCAAGCCCTGGGAGTTTCATTAGCGATGGGAGCCAGTGTTTGGGCGCGCTAACAGGCGAGCCGGAATTAGACGCTAAGCCAGCGAGACCGTGGACAGCAGTGTGTGAAAACCGGGGGCATATATGAAAATAAAGCCGTGATCAATGCAAATATTTCCTCAGGGCTCCAAGTCATCATGAATTTCTTAAAAAGGTTTATTTGATATGATTCTGGGAAAGTATTCTCCGTTCATCCCTCTTCATCCAGCCGCCCTCCTTTCCCTCTCAAAAACCATGACACCGTTCTTCTGGCAGTGAGACATCTATAATGACTTCCTGCTTCAAGGTGACAGGGTCAGAGTTCAGTCAAGGATACAGCTTTCACATAAGCAGGAGCACTTTTAAAAGAAGCTGATTGAAGCATCCATTATTCAGAGACGCTTTAGGTGATTATGTCAATCAAATCAAATTGTATCTGTCACATGCGCTGAATACAACAGGTAACAGGTGAAATACTCAGCTGTCACGCTGAATACAACAGGTAACAGGTGAAATACTCAGCTGTCACGCTGAATACAACAGGTAACAGGTGAAATACTCAGCTGTCACGCTGAATACAACAGGTAAGAGGTGAAATACTCAGCTGTCACGCTGAATACAACAGGTAACAGGTGAAATACTCAGCTGTCATACAACAGGTAACAGGTGAAATACTCAGCTGTCACGCTGAATACAACAGGTAACAGGTGAAATACTCAGCTGTCACGCTGAATACAACAGGTAAGAGGTGAAATACTCAGCTGTCACGCTGAATACAACAGGTAACAGGTGAAATACTCAGCTGTCACGCTGAATACAACAGGTAACAGGTGAAATACTCAGCTGTCACGCTGAATACAACAGGTAACAGGTGAAATACTCAGCTGTCACGCTGAATACAACAGGTAACAGGTGAAATACTCAGCTGTCACGCTGAATACAACAGGTAACAGGTGAAATACTCAGCTGTCACGCTGAATACAACAGGTAAGAGGTGAAATACTCAGCTGTCACGCTGAATACAACAGGTAACAGGTGAAATACTCAGCTGTCACGCTGAATACAACAGGTAACAGGTGAAATACTCAGCTGTCACGCTGAATACAACAGGTAACAGGTGAAATACTCAGCTGTCACGCTGAATACAACAGGTAACAGGTGAAATACTCAGCTGTCACGCTGAATACAACAGGTAACAGGTGAAATACTCAGCTGTCACGCTGAATGGTAATAAATACAACAGGTAACAGGTGAAATACTCAGCTGTCACGCTGAATACAACAGGTAACAGGTGAAATACTCAGCTGTCACGCTGAATACAACAGGTAACAGGTGAAATACTCAGCTGTCACGCTGAATACAACAGGTAACAGGTGAAATACTCAGCTGTCACGCTGAATACAACAGGTAAGAGGTGAAATACTCAGCTGTCACGCTGAATACAACAGGTAAGAGGTGAAATACTCAGCTGTCACGCTGAATACAACAGGTAACAGGTGAAATACTCAGCTGTCACGCTGAATACAACAGGTAAGAGGTGAAATACTCAGCTGTCACGCTGAATACAACAGGTAACAGGTGAAATACTCAGCTGTCACGCTGAATCCAACAGGTAACAGGTGAAATACTCAGCTGTCACGCTGAATACAACAGGTAACAGGTGAAATACTCAGCTGTCACGCTGAATACAACAGGTAAGAGGTGAAATACTCAGCTGTCACGCTGAATACAACAGGTAAGAGGTGAAATACTCAGCTGTCACGCTGAATACAACAGGTAACAGGTGAAATACTCAGCTGTCACGCTGAATACAACAGGTAACAGGTGAAATACTCAGCTGTCACGCTGAATACAACAGGTAACAGGTGAAATACTCAGCTGTCACGCTGAATACAACAGGTAACAGGTGAAATACTCAGCTGTCACGCTGAATACAACAGGTAACAGGTGAAATACTCAGCTGTCACGCTGAATACAACAGGTAACAGGTGAAATACTCAGCTGTCACGCTGAATACAACAGGTAACAGGTGAAATACTCAGCTGTCATGCTGAATACAACAGGTAACAGGTGAAATACTCAGCTGTCATTTATAAATAGTGGAGAATGTATAAATAATGCATTGCACAACAAGAGGATGTTTGTCTTGCTAGGCGTGTGCATTATGGAGTACGCAGAGTCAAGAAGCTGTGCTCTATTTTGTTCTGCTACTGTTGTTTGTGTTAGAACTTCATTTGATTTGGTGGGCAGTGGCACTGCTACGCTAACCCACTATAATACCTGTGCTACACTGGTTTTCCCCGATCATGCCTGTAGAGAAGACAGCTCAGAAGTAGCCCTCGTCCTTTAACAAACCATGGCCTTGGGAAGAGATGGCTACGGACATCAGAGGTTCTGAGAAACACCATGCGATCAGGGACAGACATTTTTCATGCCGAGTGAGCTGAGGATCTCTCTCTCTCTCTCTCTCTCTCTCTCTCTCTCTCTCTCTCTCTCTCTCTCTCACTGAGTGATGCCAGGACAGGGACACTAATACACTTCTCAGGGGGAAGCAGATATCCAGGCAGCCCATTCCCAGGAGAGAAGACGTACAGTCCCCCACCAGATGAACCTGACTCTCCTTCAGCCTCACAAAGACATGGCCTCCAATCTTAACAACAAGCCATTTACTCACCCCACCACTAGTGAGGAATGTGGGCTATTGACTCACATACTCCCTACTAGAGGGAGCTTGAAATTCCATCAGCGTTAGCCTTGATAGAAATATGGCAAAGCTTTATGGGCTATTCCCTCTATAAGATCTTCATTATTTGATAGAACACAATACATCACTCACTGATAGAGGGATTACAAGGTATACAAGATGTATGTTTTTTTAAAAGCACATTCAGGCTTCCATTTAGGGTCTCCACTTGGGAGAGATGGACCAGGGACAACACCAGTTCATACATGCCACATTATGTTCAGAGAGATTAATATAATAACATATCTGACAATATAGAAATCACACTAGTCACATTATTTTCCCCAGGTCTGCAGAGAGAGCCTTAATAAGACAGCTGGCCTTGTTGTGACTGCTGTCAATACAGATGCCAGCCACCTGTGGTCCCTGCTCCCACAAGCATTTTAACTCGATTTGTTGGCAGAAAGAGAGGACATCCATCTTTGTGACAGATAGAAATGGTGAAAAATACCTGTCTTAGACAGAGAAAATCCATGAAATGTTATAAATGCTGAATTTAGTTTTTTTCAGGTTTTCAGGTCATCTGTACCAATGACAGATTCACTAATATGGAGGCATCACTTATGTGAAAATCCGCTCCTACCACAAATATTGTATTGGACTGCTGTGCATGTCGCATTTAAACTACTTGAACGTACAGATGTAAAATCTTCATTTGAACTACAGTATATTGTCAGTGTTTCTACGTTAAGTCCATAGTGTTGCTTGGTCAGTGGTTAGGCTATTAGCTGGCCAAAAGTAGACTACATGAAAAGTAAAATACTGTTAGTATAACCGTGTGTTAGAGTGGGTTTTCAGTTAATTTATGTAAATCACAAAGGTCATCTGTATTTCCTGCGGTGCAGGAACTTTCTCAGCAACATAAGAGTGATCAAATCAAGATCCTAAGATCTGTATGTACATAGTGTGATTTTCATGTACTCTAATGTTATACTAAAAACACAGTGCATTCGGAAAGTATTCAGACCACTTCGCTTTATCCACATTTTGTTAAGTTACAGCCTTATTTTAAAATGTATTAAATATTTTTTTCCTCATCAATCTACACAAAATAACCCATAATGACAAAGCGAAAACAGGTTTTTAGAAATGTTTTCAAATTTATAAAAAATAAAAAACAGAAATACCTGAAAGAAGTTTGGAACCATCAAGAGGTGACCAAGAACCCAAGAGTCATTCTGACGGAGCTCCAGAGTTCCTTTGTGGAAATTGGAGAATCTTCCAGAAGGACAACCATCTCTGCAGCACTCTACCAATCAGGCCTTTATGGTAGCCAGACGGAAGCCACTCCTCAGTAAAAGGGACATGACAGCCCGCCTGGAGTTTTCCAAAAGGGACCTAAAGGACTCTCAGACCATGAGAAACAAGATTCTCTGTCTTCGGCCTGAATGCCAAGCGCCACGTATGGAGGAAACCTGGCACCATCCCTATGGTGAAACATGGTGATGGCAGCATCGTGCTGTGGGGATGTTTTTCAGAGACAGGGACTAGGAGACTAGTCAGGATCGAGGGAAAGATGAACTGAGCAAAGTACAGAGAGATCCTTGACAAAAACCTGCTCCAGAGTGCTCAGGGCCTCATACTGGGGTGAAGGTCCACCTTCCAACAGGAAAACAACCCTAAGCACACAGCCAAGACAACGCAGGCTTCGGGACAAGTCTCCCAATGTCCTTGAGTGGCCCAGCCAGAGCCCGGACTTGAACCTGATCAAACATCTCTGGAGAGACCTGAAAATAGCTGTGCAGCAATGCTCCCCATCCAACCTGACAGAGGATCTGCAGAAAATAATGGGAGAAACTCCCCAAATACAGGTGTGCCAAGAATGTACCGTCATACCCAAGAAGACTCGAGGCTGTAATCGCTGCCAAATTTACTTCAACAAAGTACTGAGTAAATTGTCTGAATACTTATGTAAATGTGATTTTTCCATTTTTTTACTTTTTATAAATTTCAAAAACATTCTAAAACCCTGTTTATGCTTTGTCATTATGGGGTATTGTGTGTAGATTGATGAGAGGAAAAAACTATCTAATATGTTTTAGAATAAGGCTGTAACGTAACAAAAAGTCAAGGGGTCTGAAAACTTTCTGAAGGCACTGAAGGTACGTCATAAAATGTTCAGACATATCTATACTGTAAATACATAACCAAAAGAAGGAGAGGGTAAACAGACATTGGGGGACTGTGAATCTCACCTGTTTTGCCAGTGTTCTTCATTGAAGTCTTGTTGGAGGACTCTGTCTCAAATCCATCCAAAGCTAGCTCCTGATACTCCATGGACACCTTGCTGTCCTGATCTGCGATGTTGATTGGGGATTGGTTCCTCTCTCTGCATTCTGGGTAGGCTGATGACCAGCCCTCCTCTGGCCCGTATGTACCTGGATGAGAAGAAAGAATACGATATATATATTCCATACGATACAATGTGGTTTTGCCATCCAACCAGAGCTAACCATTTGGTTCGCTAATCAGCAGAGAAAGTGTAGCACACTGAAAATATTTTCATACACGTTATGCAGAAAAGTGATAATTTCATGTTTTTGGTGGAATAATGCAGTCTTAATGGCACTCATTTTCCAAAAAGGAACCACCAGTAGATTCCTTCTGATGTTGACCTGCAGTTAAACTTTCCTTCCCATAATGCAGGCACATATGTGGTATTTTTATCAGAATGTGAACAAAGCTACACCTCCTAACCCATGAGGAGGTAAAGGCAGTGTACTCAGAGATTAAACCCCACACTCTTAGATGAATGGCAAGTCCCGGTGTGAGACCAGCCACCTCAATGTAGCACAGAGTCAAGACAGGGAAAGGAGCAGGGTGGAAATGTCACCAATCTCCTGCCACCTCCCTCAAATAAAGCAAACAGAGAGAATGACGGAGAGGGTAAGAGAGAGAGAGAGAAAGAGAGAGCGATCGGACAGGTTCAATGCCATGGAAACAGTGGAGGATGGAGAATATAGATAGTCCCTCTCCTCTCCCTATCCACTTCTAAGCAGAACAGGGATGGTGTCCTCAGTGTGGGGTCACAGTCTCCAATAACCACCCAACCATAAAACACCAGACCAGCCAAGTGAAGTCAAGTGATTCCTTAGCGTCCAGTGAAGGGGAATTCATTTGGTTGTGGATAACACACTAGAAAAACACATTCAACAAAGGCATACATATCCCAACAACATTTACAATATAATTCAACTGATTCAATGAATACAACAGCACCCCACACCCATAAACATTCCACCTAATTTATTTTAAATTCAGAAGTACTTTAGGTATTAGAGTGCATTATATTAATGTATACAGTATAAAATTGGAAGCATTAGCTAAATAGTGCTACAGTATCTGTCTCATGATGGAACATAGGAACAGAGGGTGTGGCTATCTCTTAACACAAACTCAGACGACAAGCCATGTCAAGTTTCATTTATTACACAAGGAACTGAGAAATCAATCATTTAACCTTGTACAATGATTACAACTGCACAACACGCTGGAAGCATTTGATATGAAAGGGACATACAGCATCTAATCATGATCCTAATCTCCAATAGATATGCTTCATTGTGTCTTAACCTCGAGATCTATTGACTTTCCCCTGCATTATGTTCTCCTGTCCTCTTTCTACAGTGAAGGCTTTGGCTGCCCTCTGTCTTAAGGATGGAATGAAGTGGCAGGGCCCACTCCTATTCACTCTGCCCACTCCTATTCACTCTGCCCACTCCTATTCACTCTGCCCACTCCTATTCACTCTACCCACTCCTATTCACTCTGCCCACTCCTATTCACTCTGGCCACTCCTATTCACTCTGCCCACTCCTATTCACTCTGCCCACTCCTATTCACTCTGCCCACTCCTATTCACTCTGCCCACTCCTATTCACTCTGCCCACTCCTATTCACTCTGCCCACTCCTATTCACTCTACCCACTCCTATTCACTCTGCCCACTCCTATTCACTCTGCCCACTCCTATTCACTCTGCCCACTCCTACTAACCCCTATGTCCGCAGCATGCACACTTCGGGTAAAGTGCACCCGTAATTGAAAGCTACACTGAGCTACCGGGGTTCTAAAATGAATTTGTCTATGATTACTCATGCCCCACGCGTGTCTGGAGCATTTGGTCATTTGTATTTCATTGAATTAGGAAGCATCCTCTTCTCCTGCCCCCTATCCTAGCCTTGGGGTATATTGATTGTAGAGATCTGGGTTTCATATATGAGAGTGCAGGGTATGGATCCAGGCAGCAGCGGACTTGTAATTAATGGGAGAGCTGGTGTGAAGCCATTAGTCATTGTTTTAATGCAGCCAATGTGTGCAGAGAGCTGCTGCACTGAGAGAAGAGACAAGCGGACGTAAACAACCTTTACACTAAACAAACAGAAATACATCTGGCCCATGCATAAGGCAATACAGATGCTGCCTATCTCAACATGTTGAATCTTCCATGTCCTATCTCAACATATTGAATCTTTATAGGCATATCTGAAACTGTTACTCAAAGGGATAATCAACCCCAATGCACACATTCCTATGATTAACAGTGTTGAACAGTGCTTTATAACAGTAATATGAAAACATTATTTTTGCCATTATAACAAAGTTGGTAGCAACTTGAAAATCGTTGTGGAAATATGTTGCAGCTCAAGTCGACTACAAAACCCACAATGCAATGTTGTTTCTCTGGGCTGGCTAGATAGGTAGCTAGTAAGCAAAAATAGCTACACACAATAATACCAAAGTTAACATCAGCATGTGATGTAGCTAGCTAGCTGTAAAATCCCTAAACAACTATACCTTTCGAGGTATCTCACTGAGTTCAACTTGCAGTTCAACTCTGCCCAGAGCGAGTACAGAGCACTTTGCTATGGCCCTTTCCCACGTTTCCCACAGACACACAGGGCACATTGCGAGATGATACTAGAAAGAGAAATTGAGTTGAATAATTTTGTACCATTTTTAGATTGAGCACATCTATGTGAAATACAGTGCCTTCAGAAAGTATTCACACCCCTTGCCTTTTTCCACATTTTGTTGTGTTACAGCATGAATTTAAAATGGATTAAATCAAGATTTTGTGTCACTGGCCTACACACAATACCCCATAATGTCAAAGTGTAATTATGTTTTTAGACATTTATACAAATTAACACAAATGAAAAGCTGAAATGTCTTGAGTTAATAATAAATATTCAACCCCTTTGTTATGGCAATCAGTCAAAATGTGTCAAAATGTGCTTAACAAGTTGCATGGACTCATAAATTGCATGGTCTCACTCTGTGCAACTAACTCAGTTGAAGGAGATGAAGGAAATCCCTCAGGGATTCCACCATGAGGTCAATGGTGACTTAAAAACAGTTAGAGTTTAATGGCTGTGATAGCAGAAAACTGAGGATGGATCAACAACATTGTAGTTACTACACAATACTAATCTACAGTGCATTCGGGAACTATTCAGACTCCTTCCCCTTTTCCACATGTTGTTACGTTACAGCCTTATTCTAAAATGTATTAAAAGTCCTCATTAACCTACACACAATACCCCATAATGACAAAGTGAAAACCTTTTTTTAGAAATTAGACATTTTTAGAAGTATTCAGACCCTTTGCTATGAGACTCGAAATTGAGCACAGTTGCATCCTGTTTCCATTGATCATCCTTGAGATATTTCTACAACTTGATTCGAGTTGTAATAATGGTATCTGTTTTAGAATAAGGCTGTAACATAACAAAATGTGGAAAAAGTCAAGGGGTCTGAATACTTTCAGAATGCACTGTATACTTTGTCATGACGATATAAACGGATGGATGAGTTCTAGACAATTTATTGGTTGATTTGGTAATCTGGAGTGCAGGTAATTGTTTTAAAAGCGTTATTAAATGTGACAGTGTTATCCCCATCTCCAGTGAGGAGAGCCATGTAGCTATGACGCGTTCCTACGCGATTTCCTGATTTCACAGACAGACCACTTAGAAGTTAAATCATGGGGAAAATTATTATTTTAACCAGTGATAGAATATAGGCTTTCGTGAAATTGACAAGAGTTTCATGATTTTTATTTGGGGTTGGATTATCCCTTTAAAAACATATTACACCCATCTAAATATCATAAGATAATGATGGAGCATAAGTGGAACATGAATTTATGTGAGCTCACACAGTAATGAGAAAATTAGACCTTGTATGCCAGGGCCAGGGACAGTCAGTCAGTGTCCCCTGGTCCGATTGACCTTCCTCCTGAGACGAGCAAGCGTGAGAAGAACTAAAACCAGAAGCACGCCACCAGGTGTCACATCAACGTTGCATTCCCCTTTGACCTCTGCCTACCAGAGATCGACACTTAGAGATAATTAAACAATGGCCTTTTTAACCAAACAAACCGGTTTTCAATTACAGGAACTATCAACAAGCTTACAGGGTAAGGAAACCAATATGCAATTTTGTAATTTGGGTGAACAATCCCTTTAAAGCTGGAAATCATAGCGATGAAACTGCCACCTCTATTTGCAATATTACAACAACAAAGATGTTATTTCAAACAACGAACACAGATGTTTTCACTTGGAAATCATTGCACGTGTAATGAAACAGGTGAGTGTGTAATAATACTTTCTTTATGCATGATGCTGGATGCTCATTTCCTCAAAACAAAAACAATAACAAAAACACCTGGTTGCAGCCAGTGACACGGTTTAGCCTATCACGGATCGAATCTTTAAGTCTTCTCTTTTATGTTATAGTGTCACGTTCTTTCAAAATTGAACCCAGACAAGGAGAGTAGGAAGAAGGTGAGTATTTATTTACAAGTGAATGTGAATGGGTAGATATATCCAGGTGGCGTAGCGGGCAGCGGTGGTGAGTTGATGGGAGTAAATAGGTGGATCCAATGGGGTAGCGGAATCCTCCGACGACCAGGCGGGAATGGGGTAAATGATCCGGGTGAGTAACTGAAGACAGAACAAACGGAGGTAAGTTTAAGGCATGCAATACGTAAAAAACAACAAAACAAATTCTATACAACTTGAGGCTGATACTATGGCACAACATACTGTTCATGTCTAACGATCCGGCAGGGAATGGATGTCAGGTCAGAGCTTTTGAAGGGGAGAGGTGATGATCAGGACAGGTGTGCAGATTACTGATGGGATACAGGTGCGGGTGAACATCGATCTCCCAACAAGCTAATTCGCCCGGCAACCAGACAGGGTGCGTTCCAGGACACCGGAAACACACTCCAGGACAGAAACACAGGCAAACACAGACTCAGGAAGCGGGATTCGTGACAAATAGATTAGGAATGGATTGCGAATGACCTAAAATGTACTAGGCTTGTGAGCATACCAAACATTAGGAACACATTTCGCGACCTTGCTCATGTTCCTGTTCCCAAGAAAGCTAAGGTAACTGAGCTAAACGACTACCGCCCCGTAGCACTCACTTCCGTCATCATGAAGTGCTTTGAGAGACTAGTCAAGGACCATATCACCTCCACCCTACCTGACACCCTAGACCCACTCCAATTTGCTTACCGCCCAAATAGGTCCACAGACGATGCAATCTCAACCACACTGCACACTGCCCTAACCCACCTGGACAAGAGGAATACCTATGTGAGAATGCTGTTCATCGACTACAGCTCGGCATTCAACACCATAGTACCCTCCAAGCTCGTCATCAAGCTCGAGACCCTGGGTCTCGACCCCGCCCTGTGCAACTGGGTACTGGACTTCCTGACGGGCCGACCCCCAGGTGGTGAGGGTAGGCAACAACATCTCCTCCCCGCTGATCCTCAACACGGGGGCCCCACAAGGGTGCGTTCTGAGCCCTCTCCTGTACTCCCTGTTCACCCACGACTGCGTGGCCACGCACGCCTCCAACTCAATCATCAAGTTTGCGGACGACACAACAGTGGTAGGCTTGATTACCAACAACGATGAGACGGCCTACAGGGAGGAGGTGAGGGCCCTCGGAGTGTGGTGTCAGGAAAATAACCTCACACTCAACGTCAACAAAACTAAGGAGATGATTGTGGACTTCAGGAAACAGCAGAGGGAACACCCCCCTATCCACATCGATGGAACAGTAGTGGAGAGGGTAGCAAGTTTTAAGTTCCTCGGCATACACATCGCAGACAAACTGAATTGGTCCACTCACACTGACAGCGTTGTGAAGAAGGCGCAGCAGCGCCTCTTCAACCTCAGGAGGCTGAAGAAATTCGGCTTGTCACCAAAAGCACTCACAAACTTCTACAGATGCACAATCGAGAGCATCCTGGCGGGCTGTATCACCGCCTGGTACGGCAACTGCTCCGCCCTCAACCGTAAGGCTCTCCAGAGGGTAGTGAGGTCTGCACAACGCATCACCGGGGCAAACTACCTGCCCTCCAGGACACCTACACCACCCGATGTTACAGGAAGGCCATAAAGATCATCAAGGACATCAACCACCCGAACCACTGCCTGTTCACCCCGCTATCATCCAGAAGGCGAGGTCAGTACAGGTGCATCAAAGCTGGGACCGAGAGACTGAAAAACAGCTTCTATCTCAAGGCCATCAGACTGTTAAACAGCCACCACTAACATTGAGTGGCTGCTGCCAACACACTGTCATTGACACTGACCCAACTCCAGCCACTTTAATAATGGGAATTGATGGGAAATGTTGTAAATATATCACTAGCCACTTTAAACAATGCTACCTTATATAATGTTACTTACCCTACATTATTCATCTCATATGCATACGTATATACTGTACTCTACATCATCAACTGCATCCTTATGTAATACATGTATCACTAGCCACTTTAACTATGCCACTTTGTTTACTTTGTCTACATTCTCATCTCATATGTATATACTGTACTCGATACCATCTACTGTATGCTGCTCTGTACCATCACTCATTCATATATCCTTATGTACATATTCTTTATCCCCTTACACTGTGTATAAGACAGTAGTTTTGGAATTGTTAGTTAGATTACTTGTTGGTTATCACTGCATTGTCGGAACTAGAAGCACAAGCATTTCGCTACACTCGCATTAACATCTGCTAACCATGTGTATGTGACAAATAAAATTTGATTTGATTTGATTTGAGTGGGACCTCAGAACAGCCTCAATTCATTGGGGCGTGGACTCTACAAGGTGTTCCACAGGGATGCTGGCCCATGTTGACTCCAATGCTTCCCACAGTTGTGTCAAGTTGGCTGGATGTCCGTTGTGTGGTGGACCATTCTTGATACACACGGGAAACTGTTGAGCATGAAAAACCCAGCAGCTTTGCAATTCTTGACACAAACCTACTACCATACCCCGTTCATAGGCACTTCAATCTTTTTTCTTGCCCAGTCACCCTCTGAATGACACACATACACAATCCATGTCTCAACTGTCTCCACTTTATCTACACTGATTGAAGTGGATGTAACAATGACATCAATAAGGGATCATAGCGTCCACCTGGATTCACCTGGTCAGTCATAGAAAGAGCATGTGTCCTTAATGTTTTGTACACAGAGTGTATGTATCTCACATTCACAGAGTGGAGGGATAATACATACTTATCTCCCTGACAACAAAGAACATGGAAGAGATATCAGAAGAGAGAATCACAGACAATAATCATACATTCTGGTCAACAGGGAGAGGATTTGATATTTCTGATGTTTTATGCATTTTTCATGGCCAATTGTCTGTGATTCTCTTGAGAGCATGCACATTTTATTCCTGCGAATTATGAAGACTGTAAATACACCTTTATGTTGCTTTCACCCTCCAGGAACTAGAGGCTTTTCAGTCAATTACGAGAGATTTCTTCAACAGCCTCAGCGTTCGCGACCTTGCTCATTTCATATTGAAAAAATGCCATATTCCAATTTGCTGCATAAACAAAACCATGATTGTGTGAGGCTGCTTAAAGAGCACAATTATAAAATGTTTGCCCAAAGACAGCATTGTTACCCAAAAGCAAACACACCTTAGGGGGAATTTGCCTTTGGAAAAATATGCCAATATCCAAGGAACAGAACAAAGCATGGCACCACTCTTTTATTTCAGGATGCTCTATGGTCCTTTCCTAAGGCCGTGATTCCATCAAGATTAGTGGGAAATGGCAGAAATCAATGCTGTGAGAGGTCTGCTGGTATTTCAGTGATCTCCGCCTTGCCAGGAGAGGCCCAATAGAGTCACCCAAGGTATTACATGTAATCTCCCAGTGCAGTCAGCGCGACAGAAGCCGCTCTCAAATGGAGGAAAATACACAGCCTCCTGTACCCTCTCCAGCGACACATCTTACAATGGCCACCACTGTAAACAAATACACAAGGTTAATTTGACCTGGAATGGGGATGTGGTAGAGAAATTAGACATTTGAGAGTGAGAAGTTAATAGAAGAGAGAGAGACACACACAAAAAACGAGTGTGTGAGAGAGAAACAGGGACAGAGAGAGAGAGTATGTGTGTGTGTGTATGAATATGTGTCTCTTCACAGTCCCAGCTGTTCCATAAGATGTATTTTGATCTGGGGTTTTTTAAATAAAGTTTTAGTGCTTGCATGATTTACTTGATGTGGAATGGAGTTCCGTGTAGTTATGGCTCTATGTAGTACTGTGAGCCTCCCATAGTCTGTTCTGGACTTGGGGACTGTGAAGAGACCTCTGGTGGCATGTCTTGTGGGGTATGCATGGGTGCACAAGCTGTATGCTAGAAGTTTAAACAGACAGCTCGGTGCATTTAACATGTCAATACCTCTCACAAATACAAGTAGTGACAAAGTTAATCTCTTCTCTACTTTGAGCCAGGAGAGATTGACATGCATATTATTAATGTTAGCTCTCTGTGTACAATAAGGGCCAGCTGGGCTGCCCTGTTCTGGGCCAACTGTAAAGTCCCTCTTTGTGGCACCTGACCACATGACTGGACAGTAGTGCAGGTAAGACAAAACTAGGGCCTGTAGGACCTGCCTTGTTGATAGCGTTGTTAAATCAAATCAAAACAAATTGTATTGGTCACATACACATGGTTAGCAGATGTTAATGCGAGTGTTTCGATAACTCTTGTGCTTCTAGTTCCGACAATGCAGTAATGGCCTTGAGATGAATCTGTTTTTCAGTCTCTCTGTCCCAGCTTTGACGCACCTCTACTGACCTCGCCTTCTGGATGATAGCGGGGTGAACAGGCAGTGGCTCGGGTGGTTGTTGTCATTAATGATCTTTTTGGCCTTCCTGTGACATTGGGTGTTGTAGGTGTCCTGGATGGCAGGTAGTTTGCCCCCGGTGATGCATTGTGCAGACCGCACCAACCTCAGGAGAGCCTTGCGGTTGAGGGTGGTGCAGTTGCCGTACCAGGGGGTGATACAGCCCGACAGGATGCTCTCGATTGTGCATCTGTAAAAGTTTGTAAGTGTTTTAGGTGACAAGCCAAATTTCTTCAGCCTCCTGAGGTTGAAGAGGTGTTGTTGTGCCTTCTTCACCATGCTGTCTGTGTGGGTGGATCATTTCAGTTTGTCCGTGATGTGTACGCCGAGGAACTTAAAACTTTCCACCTTTCATTACTGTCCAGTCGATGTAGATGGGGGGTTTCTCCCTCTGTTTCCTGAAGTCCACAATCATCTTCTTTGTTTTGCTGATGTTGAGTGAGAGGTTGTTTTCCTGACACCACACTCTGAGGGCCCTCACCTCCTCCCTGTAGGCTGCCTTGTCGTTGTTGGTAATCAAGCCTACCACTGTAGTGTCGTCTGCAAACTTGATGATTGAGTTGGAAGCGTGCATGGCCACACAGTCATGGGTGAACAGGGAGTACAGGAGAGGGCTGAGAACACACCCTTGTGGGGCCCCAGTGTTGAGGATCAGCGGGTTGGAGATATTGTTTCCTACCTTCACAACCTGGAGGTGGGCCGTCAGAAAGTCCAGGACCCAGTTGCACAGGGCGGGGTCGAGACCCAGAGTCTCGAGCTTAAATGACGAATTTGGAGGGTAGTATGGTGTTAAATGCTGAGCTGTAGTCAATTACCAGTATTCTTACATAGGTATTCCCTCTTGTCCAGATGGGCTAGGGCAGTGTGCAGTGTGATGGCTATTGCATCGTCAGTGGGCCTATTGGGGTGGTAAACAAATTGGAGTGGGTCTAGGGTATCAGGTAGGGAGGGTGGAGGTGATATGATCCTTGACTAGACTCTCAAAGAACTTCATGATGACAGAAGTGAGTGCAACGGGGTGATAGTCATTTAGTTCAGTTACCTTAGCTTCCTTGGGAACAGGAACAATGGTGGCCATCTTGAAGCATTTGGGGGCAGCAGACTGAGATAGGGATTGATTGAATATGTCCGTAAACACACCAGCCAGCAGGCCTGCACATGCTCTCAAAACAATCCTTGGATTTGTCTTGAGTAGGAAGATCTGAATACAAAACTTGTATAGCTCCATAATAAAGAAAGTGATCTACACACTTCCTTAAACCTAAAATAAGTAAAGATTTTTTTTTGTGGAAGTAAAAAAAAAGGTTTACGTCGGAGACAGACAGATTGCATATGCTCAGAACAACAATATCAATCAATTTACATAGCCCTTCTCCACCTGTATTTAAGACGGACGGATGCAAGCTGTTTAAATGGCCCAGATCTTGATTTAGATGTTCACAAATTTAACAGATTTTTGACTATCACTATTGTCATGACATGTTTGGTAAAGTAATAAAGAAGGTGAAATATTTTGCATAGATGTTTCTAAAAAGATTATAACTAAACTCAGCAAAAAAAGAAACATCCTTTTTCAGGAGCCTGTCTTTCAAAAATAATTCGTAAAAATCTAAAAATCTTCACAGATCTTCATTGTCCAAGCGTTTAAACACTGTTTCCCATGCTTGTTCAATGAACCATAAACAATTAATGAACATGCACCTGTGGAATGGTCGTTAAGACACTAACAGCTTACAGACGGTAGGCAATTAAGGTCAAAGTTATTAAAACTTAGGACACTAAAGAGGCCTTTCTACTGACTCTGAAAAACACCAAATGAAAGATGCCCAGGGTCCCTGCTCATCTGCGTGAACGTGTCTTAGGCATGCTGCAAGGAGGCATAAGAACTGCAGATGTCGCCAGGGCAATAAATTGCAATGTCCGTACTGTGCGACGCCTAAGACAGCGCTACAAGGAGACAGGACGGACAGCTGATCGTCCTCGCAGTGGCAGACCACGTGTAACAACACCTGCACAGGATCGGTACATCTGAACATCACACCTGCGAGACAGTTACAGGATGGCAACAACAACTGCCCGAGTTACACCAGGAACGCACAATCCCTCCATCAGTCCATCAGACTGTCCGCAATAGGCTGAGAGAGGCTGGACTGAGGGCTTGTAGGCCTGTTGTAAGGCAGGTCCTCACCAGACATCACCGGCAACAACGTCACCTATGGGCACAAACCCACCATCGATGGACCAGACAGGACTGGCAAAAAGTGCTCTTCACTGACGAGTCTCGGTTTTGTCTCATCAGGGGTGATGGTCAGATTCGTGTTTATCGTCAAAGGAATGAGCATTACACCGAGGCCTGCACTCTGGAGTGGGATCGATTTGGAGGTGGAGGGTCCGTCATGTTCTGGGGCGGTGTGTCTCAGCATCATGTCATTGCAGGCAATCTCAACGCTGTGTATTACAGGGAAGACATCCTCATGTGGTACCCTTCCTGCAGGCTCATCCTGACATGACACTCCAGCATGGCAATGCCACCAGCCATACTGCTCGTTCTGTGCGTGATTTCCTGCAAGACAGGAATGTCAGTGTTCTGCCATGGCCAGCGAAGAGCCCGGATCTCAATCCCATTGAGCACGTCTGGGACCTGTTGGATCTGTTGTTCTGCCCATGAGCAAGGCAGTTAACCCACTGCTCCCTGGGCGGCGATAACATGGATGTCAATTAAGGCAGCCCCCCGCACCACTCTGATTCAGAGGGGTTGGGTTAAATGTGGAAGACACATTTCTATTGAATGCATTCAGTTGTACAACTGACTAGGTATCCCCCTTTCCCTTTCCCTTTGTTTCATAATACATTTTCTTCTACCTTTTGTTCAGTTTAGTCACATGATTTCCTAATTTACAGTACATTTGCTGTGCAGCCAGATTTATTTGCCATTCCTTTTGCCTCATCCCTCTGATCCATGTTTTACATTCCTCATCAATCCACAGGGATTTAACCATTTTTAAAGTAATTTTCTTAATGTGTGCATGCTTATTAGTAACTGGAATAAGTCATTTAATAAATGTGCAGCGTCTGGTTGCTCCTCATTACACACCACAGACCAGCAAATATTATTTACATCTTCAACATAGGAATTACTGCAAAATGTATTGACTTTGGTTTTTATAGATATGGCTACTATATTATGATCACTATATCAGATGGATTTGGATACTGCTTTTGAACAGATTTCTGCAGCGTTTCATTCCTGTGCTGTTTGAAGCTTTTTCTTGACTTGGCAAGTTGGAGCTTTCATGAACCTTGTTTCTTGATTGTTTTTATTGCTTTACTGGGAGGCTAATCAGAGGTAGACATGACAGTGATATTTATGTTTGAGCTGATAGTGCAGGGTGAGGTGCACACAATGGACTTTCTACTAGGGAAAATGTCCTCAATGCTAACGGTATAACTCATGTTGATTTTTGCATGTTTACATCATACAATAGTTGTAGGATTGACAAAGGGATTGACGGGAGTTAGAGGAACACAAGTTAGAGGAACATAGATTACTTACATTATGACTGCCAATGCCCCTGGGACAATGTACATTTGCAGCAGCACTACGACAACCCAGCGACACAATGGTAGGGATTATCTGAGCAGGGCTTAGGTTACTGATAAGTAATTGTCTCAACGCAGCCTTGAAATGCGCGGACACGATCGAGGAGCTAAGATTATTCATTCCTATAGAGCATCTTCTGTTTCCAAAAGGTGTCAAAGTTATCTATGAAAGTTATGCCAACAGAGCTACAGTAGTCTTTTAGCCAAGTGTGTAATGCCAGTAGCCTGCTGAATCTTTCACAGCCATGGCCCAGCAATGGTACCAGGCCTGAAATAATTGCCGCTTTTTGGAATCGTCCAGAGCTAAAATCACTTGTTTAAAATCAATTTTCAGCAGTTCCAAGCTAGCCCTCCTAATGTCGTTTGACCCCATATGGACAACGACAGTGTCAGCCCCCGGCAGGTGTCATAGAACGGTAGGAAGCAGCCTTGTAATGTCCTGTACTTGTGCTCCAGTAGAGCACAGAGATGTTTCTCACCATAGAGCCGTCTATGAAGACAGCTGTTGAAATCGGGCCATTCTTTTGCCTCAAGTGGTTTAGAAGACCCCTTAAGGACTGATGGGAGGTGGGGCCTAATGGACCCTTTCCAGCCGTAGAATCCATAGAGGCTGATGAAGGGGCCAGACTCTCAGACACCCTCACGGTCCGATGAGTGGGGATCTCTGAAGGTCTGAACCCAAGGTAGAAGCTACCGGAGAGGTAGACAGAACAGAGGATGAGGGCGCGGGTACCTCCAGATCCGATCTAGAAGTGGAAGCCCCCTATGATTGAAGGCACCGGAGTCCCATTGCCAAGGAGGCCCCTATTGCCAAAGGCTGCTTCTTTCGACTCTACTGTACTCTTTGGGTGGTTGGTAGGGTCAAGAATAGGAACATCCACTAAGTCATCCATTCCCCAGGGAAGGGGTAGACCCCTTCGGGGAGAGATCCCTGTAGAGCACCGGCTGTGGAGGCGACACGGTGGCGACACTCCCACCAGGCCAGAGCAGCGTCCAGCTAGAAGAGTAGAAGAGAAGGAGAAAGTAGGCAGACATGGATTCTCCAGTAGCTTGTGTAAGTTAGCTACTTGTTCACTAAGAGTACCTGACTCACCCCTGTAGTCCTCTGCAGGCAAACAGTTGCTACATTGAAAGTCTGGACAGTCCACATTGTCCCGGAATAGAGCAAACTAAACACAGCTGCTGCATTAGTGACCTTCATTTGAAACTACAGGCTAGCTAGGCTAGCTGGGCTTCCATGTCTTTCTCCTTGACAGGACTTTCCAAAAACGTTTTCTATGAGCTACAGTGGGTTCGCAAATACATCCCGCTAGGTTTC
Organism: Oncorhynchus nerka; assembly: GCF_034236695.1. NCBI lineage: Eukaryota > Metazoa > Chordata > Actinopteri > Salmoniformes > Salmonidae > Oncorhynchus > Oncorhynchus nerka. The sequence continues at coordinate 75,560,059 of NC_088410.1, read as the reverse complement.
CGTGTCTCTCTTTTTGACAGCAATTTCCAAATACAGCCCACACCCCGCTTCCCGAAACAAGCAGAACCAGTGAAATGAGAAACTCACAAGCAACACACACCAGTATGGCAAACAGAGAGAAAGTGGAGGACTTGCTCACTGTATGGATCGGTGGCTGCACATAAACTACACGAGCGGGAGATGACCAACTCGCAAGTTGGTGCTGTAGAAACAAGCAGTAAATTGTGGGGCCGTGAGCCAAAACACTGGTCAACAAGTTAGGGAGAGACAGGTGGCAGGAGCAGGAGCCAACCAATGAGCAGCGTGAACGAGCAGCGTGACGCACAAGTGTGGTGCGGGTACTGAGAGGGGCAGGAGAGGATCCGTTAGATATGGCAGCCACAGCATTTCTAGATTTATTGTGCCAACATCCATTAGACCCTGGCTCTCTGAGTGGAATGTTCTGGTGCAGTGAAAGAGCTTCTTTTTTATATATACAGTGCCTTGCGAAAGTATTCGGCCCCCTTGAACTTTGCGACCTTTTGCCACATTTCAGGCTTCAAACATAAAGATATAAAACTGTATTTTTTTGTGAAGAATCAACAACAAGTGGGACACAATCATGAAGTGGAACGACATTTATTGGATATTTCAAACTTTTTTAACAAATCAAAAACTGAAAAATTGGGCGTGCAAAATTATTCAGCCCCTTTACTTTCAGTGCAGCAAACTCTCTCCAGAAGTTCAGGGAGGATCTCTGAATGATCCAATGTTGACCTAAATGACTAATGATGATAAATACAATCCACCTGTGTGTAATCAAGTCTCCGTATAAATGCACCTGCACTGTGATAGTCTCAGAGGTCCGTTAAAAGCGCAGAGAGCATCATGAAGAACAAGGAACACACCAGGCAGGTCTGAGATGCTGTTGTGAAGAAGTTTAATGCCGGATTTGGATACAAAAAGATTTCCCAAGCTTTAAACATCCCAAGGAGCACTGTGCAAGCGATAATATTGAAATGGAAGGAGTATCAGACCACTGCAAATCTACCAAGACCTGGCCATCCCTCTAAACTTTCAGCTCATACAAGGAGAAGACTGATCAGAGATGCAGCCAAGAGGCCCATGATCACTCTGGATGAACTGCAGAGATCTACAGCTGAGGTGGGAGACTCTGTCCATAGGACAACAATCAGTCATATATTGCACAAATCAGGCCTTTATGGAAGAGTGGCAAGAAGAAAGCCATTTCTTAAAGATATCCATAAAAAGTGTTGTTTAAAGTTTGCCACAAGCCACCTGGGAGACACACCAAACATGTGGAGGAAGGTGCTCTGGTCAGATGAAACCAAAATTGAACTTTTTGGCAACAATGCAAAAGGTTATGTTTGGTGTAAAAGCAACACAGCTCATCACCCTGAACACACCATCCCCACTGTCAAAACATGGTGGTGGCAGCATCATGGTTTGGGCCTGCTTTTCTTCAGCAGGGACAGGGAAGATGGTTAAAATTGATGGGAAGATGGATGGAGCCAAATACAGGACCATTCTGGAAGAAAACCTGATGGAGTCTGCAAAAGACCTGAGACTGGGACGGAGATTTGTCTTCCAACAAGACAATGATCCAAAACATAAAGCAAAATCTACATTGGAATGGTTCAAAAATAAACATATCCAGGTGTTAGAATGGCCAAGTCAAAGTCCAGACCTGAATCCAACCGAGAATCTGTGGAAAGAACTGAAAACTGCTGTTCACAAATGCTCTCCATCCAACCTCACTGAGCTCGAGCTGTTTTGCAAGGAGGAATGGGAAAAAATGTCAGTCTCTCGATGTGCAAAACTGATAGAGACATACCCCAAACGACTTACAGCTGTAATCGCAGCAAAAGGTGGCGCTACAAAGTATTAACTTAAGAGGGCTGAATAATTTTGCACGCCCAATTTTTCAGTTTTTGATTTGTTAAAAAAGTTTGAAATATCCAATAAATGTCGTTCCACTTCATGATTGTGTCCCACTTGTTGTTGATTCTTCACAAAAAAATACAGTTTTATATCTTTATGTTTGAAGCCTGAAATGTGGCAAAAGGTCGCAAAGTTCAAAGGGGCCGAATACTTTCGCAAGCCACTGTATATATACTTTTTTACATTTTCACCCCCTTTCTCCCCAATTGCGTGGTATCCAAATGTTTAGTAGTTATTCTCTTGTCTCATCGCTACTACTCCCGCACGGGCTCGGGAGAGACGAAGGTCGAAAGCCATGCGTCCTCCGAAACACAACCCAACCAAGCCGCACTGCTTCTTAACATAGCGCACATTCAAATAAGAAGCCAGCCGCACCAATGTGTCGGAGGAAACACTGTGCACCTGGCGACCTGGTTAGTGTGCACTGCGCCCAGCCCGCCACTGGAGTCGCTAGTGTGCGATGAGACAAGGATATCCCTACCAGCAAAACCCTCCCTAATCCGGATGACACTAGGCCAATTGTGCATCGCCCCACGGACCTCGCAGTCGCGGCCGGCTGCGACAGAGCCTGGGCGCTAACCCAGAGTCTCTGGTGGCACAGCTAGACCACTGCGGTGCCCTAGACCACTGCGCCACATGAAAGGCCCCCAGTGAAAAAGCTTTTGTTGCCGCCGCTCTGGCCAACGATAAGAGACATTACTGTGCAGCCGTATTCATCGACCTGGCCAAGGCTTTCGACTCTGTCAATCACCACATTCTTATCGGCAGACTTAACAGCCTTGGTTTCTCAAATGACTGCCTCGCCTGGTTCACCAACTACTTCTCTGATAGAGTTCAGTGTGTCAAATCGGAGGGCCTGTTGTCTGGACCTCTGGCAGTCTCTATGGGGGGGCCACAGAATTCAATTCTCGGGCAGACTCTCATCTCTGTATACATCAATGATGTCGCTCTTGCTGCTGGTGATTCTCTGATCCACCTCTACGCAGACGACACCATTCTGTATACTTCTGGCCCTTCTTTGGGAACTATGATACCTAACATCCAGATGGGCTTCAATGCCATACAACTCTCCTTCCGTTGCCTCCAACTGCTCTTAAATGCTAGTAAAACTAAATGCATGCTCTTCAACAGATCGCTACCCGCACCTTCCCGCCCTTCCAGCATCAATACTCTGGACAGTTCTGACTTAGAATATGTGGACAACTACAAATACCTAAGTGTCTGGTTAGACTGTAAACTCTCCTTCCAGACTCACATTAAGCATCTCTAATCCACAATTAAATCTAGAATCGGCTTCCAATTTCGCAACAAAGCATCCTCATGCTGCCAAACATACCCTCGTAAAACTGACCATCCTACCGATCCTCGACTTCGGCGATGTCATTTACAAAATAGCCTCCAACACTCTACTCAGCAAACCGGATGTAGTCTATCACAGTGCCATCCGTCACCAAAGCCCCATATACTACCCACTATTGCGACCTGTACACTCTTGTTGGCTGGCCCTCGCTTCATACTCATCGCCAAACCCACTGGCTCCAGGTCATCTATAAGTCGTTGCTAGGTAAAGCCCCGCCTTATCTCAGCTCACAGGTCGCCATAGCAGCACCCACCCGTAGCACACGCTCCAGCAGGTACAGTGGGGCAAAAAAGTATTTAGTCAGCCACCAATTGTGCAAGTTCTCCCACTTAAAAAGATGAGAGAGGCCTGTAATTTTCATCATACTTCAACTATGACAGACAAAATGAGAAAAAAAATCCAGAAAATCACATTGTAGGATTTTTAATGAATTTATTTGCAAATTATGGTGGAAAATAAGTATTTGGTCACCTACAAACAAGCAAGATTTCTGGCTCTCAAAATGATCACAAGAACGGTGAGCAAAAATCCCAGAACCACACGGGGGGACCTAGTGAATGACCTGCAGAGAGCTGGGACCAAAGTAACAAAGCCTACCATCAGTAACACACTACGCCGCAAGGGACTCAAATCCTGCAGTGCCAGACGTGTCCCCCTGCTTAAGCCAGTACATGTCCAGGCCCGTCTGAAGTTTGCTACAGAGCATTTGGATGATCCAGAAGAAGATTGGGAGAATGTCATATGGTCAGATGAAACCAAAATATAACGTTTTGGTAAAAACTCAACTCGTCGTGTTTGGAGGACAAAGAATGCTGAGTTGCATCCAAAGTGGTGGCATTAGAGGTAGTGGCTGTGGATCCTGTATTGTTGTTATCAGATTGGATTAATCTTGTTGGTGAAGCATGCCTTGTGGCCATAAAATGCACTGATCACTCACAATGAGGTGTCAAGAAGACCTGACACTTCCCAGCTTTCTGGAAGCAGGCTAGTGAGAGGAATTACAGCAGCATCCAATGATTAGGTGATGACAATGAAAGAAAACATGGCATGACCTCCATAACACATCTCAGTGAAAAGTGTCGTCGTTGTCCTTGGGTTATTAAATTCACAGGATGCTTTTACACTGGGAGTCACAGTTTGAGGAATGAAACAGAATCGGTAAAATATATTTCCAAAAACAGCCCTCCCAGCCCTCCCATCCCTGTAGCTGTTCACACACTGACTCCTCTCACCTTGGGTACAGGGATTATTCCCAGCCAGCGGGATGTGTTAGTCAGACCCACAGACATATGGGAGGGAAAACGGGATGTCTTCTGGGCCGTTCCGTCACTCAGCCTTAATTAGAGATGTCGTTTGTGTATGTGTATGTGCGTATGAGTCTGTGTGTGTGTGTGTCTGTGTGGAGAGCGGTGCTGCATCCACAGTGCTAGCGGGTCCCTGACAGGCCCCTTAAGCATGTGAGGATGCTGTCACAGTCGATTTCACATCTGTCCTTATGGCCACAATACACACATTATAACTTTACAGTACACATCCTCACACACACACACAAACACAAAACCCAATACAGCCAAAAATACTGTAGCACAAAGTCACAAGTCTAACTCATCATACTTTCCACTTACAGTATACAGCCACACATGAATAAACACATTCCATATCTTAATTTGAGCCAGTTTCACACAGCTGGAAAATAATCCTGCAGCAACAGGACATTAATGGACATTATTTGTGAGGGTTGATACAAACTTTAGAAGCCTTTTAAAACCTGAAATACACTACAAGTTTGCATTTCCTGCTGGGCAGGAAGATTACTGCAAAAATAGGATGATCTAATTAAGATACAGCATCTGTACTTAGAGTATCCATACATGTTATGTACAAATACACATGCACAGAGACAATACAAGCTGATTTCACACTTCCACTACTCACTCTCACTACTCCAACAATTCACTTGAAGCATTAATAATTTCTGACAAGAAAAACATATTGAAAAACAGGCACACAGAAAGATACATCCACAAAAAAATGAACACACACACCGATTCTATGGACAAAGATCACACTTCCCTCACACAATGCTATTTTCACCCCATCCTTCCCCATCCGGTCCAACCAATCATGTAATTTGGGAGTGGATATAAACAGAGTATATAAACACACTGAGGCCAAATTAAGGCAAGCAAACACAGATTAGTCTCAGTCATCCCCACTACACCACAGTCTACAAAAACCACAGAAAAGTCTCAGTCATCCCCACTACACCACAGTCTACAAAAACCATAGAGAAGTCTCAGTCATCCCCACTACACCACAGTCTACAAAAACCACAGAGAAGTCTCAGTCATCCCCACTACACCACAGTCTACAAAAACCACAGATTAGTCTCAGTCATCCCCACTACACCACAGTCTACAAAAACCACAGAGAAGTCTCAGTCATCCCCACTACACCACAGTCTACAAAAACCACAGATTAGTCTCAGTCATCCCCACTACACCACAGTCTACAAAAACCACAGATTAGTCTCAGTCATCCTCACTACACCATAGTCTACAAAAACCACAGATTAGTCTCAGTCATCCCCACTACACCACAGTCTACAAAAACCACAGATTAGTCTCAGTCATCCCCACTACACCACAGTCTACAAAAACCACAGATTAGTCTCAGTCATCCCCACTACACCACAGTCTACAAAAACCACAGAGAAGTCTCAGTCATCCCCACTACACCACAGTCTACAAAAAACACAGATTAGTCTCAGTCATCCCCACTACACCACAGTCTACAAAAACCACAGATTAGTCTCAGTCATCCCCACTACACCACAGTCTACAAAAACCACAGAGAAGTCTCAGTCATCCCCACTACACCACAGTCTACAAAAAACACAGAGAAGTCTCAGTCATCCCCACTACACCACAGTCTACAAAAACCACAGAGAAGCCTCAGTCATCCCCACTACACCACAGTCTACAAAAACCACAGAGAAGTCTCAGTCATCCCCACTACACCACAGTCTACAAAAACCACAGATTAGTCTCAGTCATCCCCACTACACCACAGTCTACAAAAACCACAGATTAGTCTCAGTCATCCCCACTACACCACAGTCTACAAAAACCACAGAGAAGTCTCAGTCATCCCCACTACACCACAGTCTACAAAAAACACAGATTAGTCTCAGTCATCCCCACTACACCACAGTCTACAAAAACCACAGATTAGTCTCAGTCATCCCCACTACACCACAGTCTACAAAAACCACAGAGAAGTCTCAGTCATCCCCACTACACCACAGTCTACAAAAACCACAGAGAAGTCTCAGTCATCCCCACTACACCACAGTCTACAAAAACCACAGAGAAGTCTCAGTCATCCCCACTACACCACAGTCTACAAAAACCACAGAGAAGTCTCAGTCATCCCCACTACACCACAGTCTACAAAAACCACAGAGAAGTCTCAGTCATCCCCACTACACCACAGTCTACAAAAACCACAGATTAGTCTCAGTCATCCCCACTACACCACAGTCTACAAAAACCACAGATTAGTCTCAGTCATCCCCACTACACCACAGTCTACAAAAACCACAGAAAAGTCTGGCACAAATCTCTCCATCTTATCAGTACAGCATTAATAGTGATATCACTGCATATGATATACACTGAGTGTACAAAACATTAGGAGCATCTTCTAAATATTGAGTTGCTCCCCATTTTGACTTAAAGAACAGCTTCAATACGTTGATGCATGGATTCTACAAGGTTCCACAGGGATGCTGGCCCATGATGACTCCAATGCTTCCCACAGTTGTGTCAAGTTGGCTGGATGACCTTTGGGTGGTGGACCATTCTTGATACACACGGGAAACTATTGAGCGTGAAGAACCCAGCATTGTTGCAGTTCTTGACACATTCAAACCGGTGTGCCTGGCACCTATTACCATACCCCGTTCGAAGGCACTTATATATTTTGTCTTGCCCATTCACCCTCTGAATGGCACACATACACAATCCATGTCTCAATTGTCTCAAGGCTTAAAAACCTTCTTTAACCTGTATTCTCCCTTTCATCTACATGAATTGAAGTGGATTTAACAGGTGGGAATCAATAAGGGATCATAGCTTTCAGCTGGTCAGTCTATGTCATGGAAAGAGCATGTGTTCTTAATGTTATGTACACTCAGCATATAAACCAGGCAATCTAAGGCGATTTAAATGTGCTATTCCTGAAAATTCTGATTCGAAGTGAGGGTATTGCCTTGTGCCTCTGCCCCTAGAATATCATCTTATTATTGAGTTTCTGCACTCCTTTCTTCAGTCGCTGGGTGAGTCATTGACGTCTATGGGATCGGTGTTCCTATAATGTAACGGTTGAACTAACGTGTGCTAATGTGATTAGCATTAGCGCATACAAAATCTAAATTGCACCTAAAATGCAATATTATATTATGGCCTTTTTCTCTTGCCTTTTCAAAGATTTTTTTTTTTTTTTTGAAAATGCATGTTTTTTGTTTGAATGATCTTTTGCCTGATCTAATGTGTTATATTCTCCTACATTAATTTCACATTTGCACAAACTTCAAAGTGTTTCCTTTCAAATGGTATCAAGCATATGCATATCCCTGCTTCAGGTCCTGAGCTACAGGCAGTTAGATTTGGGTATGTCATTTTAGGCAAAGAAAAAAACTAAAAAAAGGGTCCTTCTCCCCGGCAGACTCAGTGCTTTGACTGAGAAGAAAGGTGTAATTTATCTGCTTAAGCCTCCTGTCATTGAGTTTGAAGATGCGATTGTTTCATCTCCTATTCCTTCACTTAGAACAACCTCAGACAAATGCATCCAAATGTATTAGCGATTCAGGCATGCAGTTGAATACATAATTTATTCACAAACTGCTGGTCTTCTTTTTTAGCTACAGTCATGAGTTGAACAACTAGTCACACTGAGCAGTGATGAGTGCTAAGCAAATCACTATGATAATGGTGCTAGCGGTCGGATAAAACAGTAATAGTGTTGCTGTCGAGATGATGATGATGACGACAACATAATGACGATGATGATGATGACAGTGAAGGTCACTGTTTGTCTGCCTGGTCTGGCTGATAGAGGACTAAAATGTATTTGTTTTGCAGTTGCTTTTCATAAGCTAATTCTTTGCTTTTAATTAGGCATGCTCTCATTGATTGACAGTCCTGGTTTTTGAGTTTTAATATGTGTGTTGTGATTCTGTTGTTTATTTATGTTCATCCATTTCAAGTAGTGGCATGGCATGCATTTATTAAATATATATCAGGCTAAAATTAAAGTGTGGAAACAGGCATAGATTATTTTGGTTTAATTTACATTTTTACTTTGAAAAGTTAATGATTGGTCTTGAATGTTAAAAACCTCAATATTTATGTGAACCAGCTTTTGCCCCATGAGAGCCAAAGAGAGATTTCTCTAAGTTCTGTAGGTCCAGGCTTGATTTAAAGCCCACAGCTTGGCATGGAAAGCCCATGTCTGATACGAGATGAGCCTATGAACATCCTACTTTTCCTGAGCCTACTGCCTGAGGGGGATGATGGGAGATAGGTCAAAGAGCAGAAGGTCACGTCCCTGACATCACACAGCCAGCAGACAGCTAGGCCAGACTAAAGGCCAGGGCAAAGCACTCTGGGTACCTGTGATCTGTATTCACCTAGCCCAGAAGTATCTGCTGACCTTCCTGTCTGTCTGACAACACCTGCAACCAATATGTGAGTTCTGTGTGTGTGCATGTGAGAGACTGCAGCACATGTGTGTGTGCGCATGAAACAGTAGTGCCAAAGCAAAATGTCAGGATTTGCAACTTCCATGGCAACAGATCATTTCTGTTTGCTTTTGTGTTATTGTTGTTCCATTGTCACATCCCACTGGGCACGAACTGGTTGAATCAACATTGTTTTAACGTAATCTACATTGGAAAATGCATTGGATTTGAAAAAAAGTAATCAACTGTTGTTTTGTAATCATGGTAACCAATTTTCAACATAGACAAAGCTCGTATAAAATATGTTGAATTTGTACCTTTGAAACAACGTCAGATCTTCAATGTTCTATCCACTCTCAGAAAAAAAAACTATAGGCTGGACAGCACCTCCTACTGGAAAGCTGATCTTTATGCAGCTATTAATTTGGTCTTCCATCCAGGGTTTAAAGCAAGTCCTGCTTAGCTTTGATATTTGTCACTGACTGACTACGACCAATGTGCTATCATGAGAATGATTATTAAGAGATCTCTTAATAACTAAATAATAACTACATAGATTCACTGTTGCTATTTAAGTCCTGCTAAAGGGTAGATTTAACAGAGCAAATTATATGTAACCAGACATTATAAGTAATATATCATCTAATAGACCTAGGGTATATACAGTATCAGTCAAAAGTTTGGACACGCCGAGTCATTCAAGGGTTTTCTTTATTTTTACTATTTTCTAGACATTAAAACTATGAAATAACACTTATGGAATCATGTAGTAACCAAAAAAGTGTTAAACAAATCTAAATATATTTTAGATTTGAGATTCTTCAAAGTAGCCACCTTGATGACAGCTTTGCACACTCTTGACATTCTCTCAACCAGCTTCATGAGGTAGTCACCTGGAATGCATTTCAATTAACTGGTGTGCTTCGTTAAAAGTACATTTGTAGAATTTCTTTCCTTCTTAACGCGTTTGAGCCAATCAGTTGTGTTGTGACAAGTGAGAGATGGTATACAGAAGATAGCCCTGTTTGGTAAAAGACCAAGTCCATATTATGGCAAGAACAGCTCAAATAAGCAAAGAGAAATGACAGTCCATCAAAACTTTAAGACATGAAGGTCAGTCAAAATGTGACATTTGCAGTCGCAAAAACCAACAAGTGCTATGATGAAACTAGCTCTCAGGAGGACCGCCACAGGAAAGGTAGACCCAGAGTTACCTCTGCTTTAGAGGATAAGTTCATTAGAGTTACCAGCCTCAGAAATTGCAGCCAAAAGAAATGCTTCACAGAGTTCAAGTAACAGACACATCTCAACATCAACTGTTCAGAGGAGACTGGGTGAAACAGGCCTTCATGGTCGAATTGCTGCAAAGAAACCATTACTAAAGGACACCAAAAAGAAGAAGAGACGTGTTTGGACCAAGAAAAGACGAGCAATGGACATTAGACCAGTGGAAATCTGTCCTTTGGTCTGATGAGTCCAAATGTGAGATTTTTGGTTCCAACCGCCATGTTTTTGTGAGATGCAGAGTAGGTGAATGGATGATCTCTGCGTGTGTGGTTCCCACCGTGAAGTGTGTGATGGTGTGGGGGTGCTTTGCTGGTGACACTGTCGTGATTCATTCAGAATTAAAGTTACACTTAACCAGCATGGCTACACACAGCTTTCTGCAGTGATACGCCATCTGGTTTGTGCTTAGTGGGACTATCATTTGTTTTTCAACAGGACAATGACCCAACACACCTCCAGGCTGTGTAAGGGCTATTTGACCAAGAAGGAGAGTGATGGAATGCTGCATCAGATGATCTGGCCTCCACAATCACCCAACCTTGAACTTTGTTGAGATGGTTTGTAATCCTCAAGTGAATAATTCATATGTTGGATTCATGTCTCCATCTAAACCAAAAATCAAAGTTAAAAAATATATTTAAAGTCAATTGAAAGTTTGATTTGATTTTGATCTCAGAAAAATTAAGCTAATGGATTACTCACTTTATATATACATAGGCCAACTGTATTCTCAATTTAGCTCATCCTATATAATTACTGCTGTACATATTTGCTGGAGCTAGAAACACAAGCCTATCGCTGCACCTGCTTTAAGATCTGCTAATCTGTATATGCGACAAATAAACTTTGATTTGGGCTTTTAAATGTTGAAATTTGGTTGCGTTGTCAACAAAACACATTTCAATATTAAACATCCTAAGGTTAAGGCTAATTTCCAAACTAATATAACAATATTTATTCAACCTTAAAATTAAAAACGGATCCATGGCCCCATTTTGAGGTTACTGTAACTATAAATAAATGTCTTACTGTATGTAATCGTAGAAAGCATGCATGTTCAAGATAGCATGCAAAGGTCGCAGGTCTGTGGAGGTCCTCACAATTGCTTTAATAATCTGTGCAGAATCTCGAACAGCATTGATTACATGCACTATGTACTTTTACTGCAATCTAAACTGCAATCCAGGTCACTTGGTTGTGCTATTAGATGAAGCACTGTGATATCACATTAAGCTGTTATATAAATAGATATGACATTGTATTCCCATTTGAACTTTGTTGTCCTGTCATTTGCCGGCTCATTCGAAATGACCTTTATATTTCAAGCGTACTGTAGGGCTGAACTTCGGCAATACAGATTGAATAGAGCCCTAAACCAAAAACCAGACATTGTTTTTCCAATGGAATTTGGTTGTGCTTTTAGATGGTTGAAAGCATAGTGATAACACATTTGGAATTCAACACATTTCTTGTTGTCTTTTTGAGTGGGTGAATAAAGGTTGAAATTCCAACCAAATATTACCAGAAATTCCATGTCTAAATCATGGGGTGTGCCCAGTAGGATCCTTTTCTTTTCTTGTGATAAATAAAAGATGAAGAAGTCCCTTGAGCACAGAAGGAAACATGTAATTCTAGCAATACTACAAAGAGATTTAAACAAGTTAGCGGAGGAGGGAGAAGCTAAGAGGAATCAGAAAGGGAGGGGAGAAATTACAATAAATCCAGCATTAAAGTGCCTGTGGCAAGATCGTATCTTCTGTAACAACAGAAAAAGGGGACAGTTTCCAAGTTCTGGGACTCAAAGTTATTTCCTCATGGACACCACTATACCTTGAATCAGGTGAGTTTGTCTGGGGCTACAACAACAATGTGTGCTGTTGGGGGTACTCTAGGCCTTAGAGGATAAGAACATCAAATCAAAATTGTGGCAACTAAAATATGCCGTAAAGACCTCAAATGAAGACACTGATTTAACGATGGGTTGCTCTTTGTTGTCATAGAGCAAGCTAGGATATGAAAAGCAAACTCTAATACAGATTTTCTGGTGTGAGTAGATATATTATCAGAGAGTGGCTGGGTTGAGGAAGACTCACTTATTGGCTTAATTGGCACATATTGGCATCTATTCATTAGGCCTATAGCTTATCTCTTCCTCGCTCTCTTTCCTCTAACAAGTTAGCCTTTCACCATGGCAACCACACATCTCCTGACAACAAGAGTTCCCCGTTCTGTTATCCTCAGCAATGTGTTACTTTTGCAGGGCTCTCTAAACTCCACACATTCAATGTGCCTCCAAATCCCTGAGGGATGGGGCTGACAAAAGGTCCCCTCCCTGGTGTAGGGATAAAAGGATAAAGGCATTAGACATAATGTCTCATCTGTTATGAAATGACACTCACACCTCTCTCTCTCTCACTCTCTCTCTCCTGCTTTCCTCTCAGCCTCCCAACTGAGAAGGTCCTCCTATGCCTCCTCCAGACACTCCAACACCCACCCATCCACACACATACGCATTTTCAACCAGCGCCTTTACAGCATCAGTTTAAATTTGCCTCATCTCTTCAGATCCCAGGAGAGCGCAACTGGCCCTCTCCTCCAGCAGCAGCCCAAAACTACAGCAGACCCTAAGGACTTCACTCCACTCCAGACAGACAGCCAGATAGTCACACAAGGGGACCATCTGTGGTCCCCATTGATTTTGAGTGATTTTAATTAAAGGACACAAGCTGCTTTATATTCCAGAGTCATTCCATTTCTTCCAGCCCCCCTCAACCTGTATTGCTTTATATTCTGAGGCGGCCAGCAGTGTTTTCTTCGGACATACACCCTGAAAGCATCCTGTTGTTTTTCTCTCCCCCGCTATGCTGTGTTCAGTATTGATGGCACAGATAATACATTCAAGGGCAGCGCCTGCCTTCCATCTGCCTGCTAAGGCAGGGGATGAGCCCGCTAAGCCACAGCTTCTATTACTGCTGTTGTTCTTCGCTCGACACCATGAAAGTTTAGTGATGCTGAAAGTTGATCGTCCTCTCCACTAACTGTGACCTCTGCTCGTATGGCACACTGTGGGTGGGCCTTGAATTGTGTAGACAGAGGACCTCTGGGCTTTCTGTGGACGCTCTCCTACTACTGTTGCCATCATAACCTCGCTACAGACATTGTGACTTCACTCTTGTTAATATCTGAGTGCATATGTTTGTCCTTGACTGTCCCTAATGCAGTTCATTTCATTGCCATCGGTGAACCAGACTCTTTCTCTCTATATATATGTATATAGAGTACCCGTCAAAAGTTTGGACACACCTACTTATTCAAGGGTTTTCCTTTATTTTTTACTATTTTCTACATTGTAGAATAATAGTGAAGACATCAAAACTATGAAATAACACATGTGGAATCATGTAGTAACCAAAAGATTCTTCAAAGTAGCCACCCTTTACCTTGATGGCAGCTTTGCACCCTCTTGGCATTCTCTCAACCAGCTTCATGAGGTAGGTGAGGAAGATAGCCCTAATTGGTAAAAGACCAAGCCCATATTATGGAAAGAACAGCTGAAATAAGCAAAGAGAAACAACAGTCCATCATTACTTTAAGGCATGAAGGTCAGTCAATAGGAAACATTTCAAGAAGTTTCTTCAAATGCAGTTGCAAAAACCATCAAGAGCTATCATGAAACTGGCTCTCATGAGGACCGCCACAGGAAAGGAAGACCTAGAGTTACCTCTGCTGCAGAGGATAAGTTCACTAGAGTTAACTGCATTTAGATTGCAGCCCAAATAAATTCTTTATAGAGTTCAAGTAACAGACACATCTTAACATCAACTGTTCACAGGAGACTGTGTGAATCAGGCCTTCATGGTCGAATTGCTGCAAAGAAACCACTACTAAAGGATGCCAATAAGAAGAAGAGACTTGCTTGGGCCAAGAAACACAAGCAATGGGTAATAGACTGGTGGAAATCTGTCCTTTTGTCTGATGATTCCAAATTTTAGATTTTTGGTTCCAACCACCATGTGTTTGTGAGACGCAGAGTAGGTGAATAGATGATATCCGCATGTGTGGTTCCCAATGTGAAACATGAAGGAAGAGGTGTGATGGTGTGGGGGTGCATTGTTGGTAACACTGTTGGTGATTTATTTAGAATTCAAGGCACACTTAACCAGCACGGCTACCACAGCATTCTGCAGCGAAACACCATCCCATCTGCTTTGCGCTTAGTGGGACTATCATTTGTTTTCAACAGGACAATGACCCAAAACACTCCTCCAGGCTGTGTAAGGGCTATTTGACCAAGGAGAGTGATGGAGTGCTGCGTCAGATGACCTGGCTTCCACAATCACCCAACCTCAACCCAATTGAGATGGTTTGGGATGAGTCGGACCGCAGAGTGAAGGAAAAGCAGCCAACAAGTGCTCAGCATATGTGGGAACTCCTTCAAGACTGTTGGAAAAGCATTACTCATGAAGCTGGTTGAGAGAATGCCAAGAGTTTGCAAAGCTGTCATCAAGGCAAAGGGTGGCTACTTTGAAGAATCTCAAATATAAAATATATTTAGAACACTTTTTTGGTTACTACATGATTCCACGTGTTATTTCATAGTTTTGATGTATTCACTATTATTCAAGAATGTAGAAATAGTCAATATAAAGAAACACCATTGAATGAGTAGGTGTGTCCAAACTTTTGACTGGTACTGTATGTGTGAGTGGGGTGAGTTTTTGTGTGTGTGTGTGTACGCGTGTGTGGCAAGGCAGGTGGGTTATGAGTTAATCAAAGAAACAGTTCATTAACCACAGCATGATTTCCATATCACAAAAGGTCTAAGTTCATTATGATATGGCTGACCTCACGCTGATCTGGTCCTGACTATAGTGCATTATATACATATTATACATATGATCAAATAATACAGAAACAGAAAACAGCTGACATCGTAACGCACCCAAAGACCATAGATCACCAAGTATTCTTTTCAACACCAGCTCTTCAAGGTTCCCGTGATGTTTTACCCCACATGCGAAGTCATTCCCTTTGCTCATTTGAGGATTAGTTTGGATGTATGATGGCATATTGAAAGGTGATGAATGAGTTGGTGAGACCACCCCTAAAATGGCCTTTGAGCTGCCTTTATTGATTTTTTGTTCCTGGCAATCGCTCTCCTGGGATAACACAACTATAGCCTACACAGCTTGACTGATCTCCATCTTCCAACCTCCCATTAGAATTATTCATCAAAAGTGAAATAGCCTTGTGCTAAGAGTGATATACAGGATCATATACAGGATCATATGTGAAAAAGCTGAAGTGTTCTGATCCAATACTCCAGCACAATACAATGGGTTGAGGTATAAATACTCTGAAATGTTGTCTTATCCCCAACCCGAGGGGACGTCACAATTGGGCATTCACAGCAAAGTCTTGAAAGGTTCAAGTAACAGTTGACCGTAAAACCTATTGCGCCTCTAAAGTAACGTTTCAGATGCCTCATGATGACATATTCCAGTCCTGACAATCTGGCTAATTTATTCCCAATATCTCTGCTCTTGATAGGTTCCATATTTTATCATCAGCAGATGGCGGATGGCGGATCCTAAAGGAGGATATGAGAAACAGAGAGAGAGCAATTAGCTTCTGATTAGAAACAGATTAAAGAGAGACATAACAGACAACATCCACTTCAGAGAAGCAGGGAACATGCATAAGCTTTCTCTGTTATCACTGTCGTTCGTTATTTACTCCTGCCTCTTTGTGCCTTGGAGGGACTAATATTGTTGTATAAAAACAATAAATGCATCATATTCAATTGACTGTTTCTGCCATGCAGGTGGAAAGGACCATTCCTGTTTGCTCATACAGGACACAGAAAGAACAACCACTGAATTGCCACTGCTGCCATACCCAGAGCCCTGAGTGTAGCCCTCCTCTCTGACATATTTAAAACTTCATCAACACAACGCTGCTTCCTTCCCAATCCCAGCAACCTTTGGCCTGTCATGCTATACATACCGTAAATCAACATGAGCAGCAAACAACATTACAATCATCAAATAATGGATTGCACCTTTCACTGGGGATGCACAATCCATTCAAATTCAATTTAGCACCACACTTATTTCTCCAAACAACTAAAAGTGCCAGTCATCATTTTCAGGGGAGTGATTTGGGCATTCCTAAGCCTCCAAGATTGATGAGAGGAGAGATTAACACTTCATTTTCAATGCCACTGGAGATACCACAACCGTAATGAGATAAATGTAGTGAGGAGAGAATCAGAGAGCGAGGGAAGGAGAGGAAGAGAGAATGAGAGAGAGAACAAAAGGCCTGCTGCAATGTGATCTGTGCTCCAGTGAGGAGGACCTCTGGCTGGTTCTGGGCCTGGGGCGAGAGGAGCAGGGAAGAGGAGAGGGAATCAGTAGCAGAGGCAGCAGAGAGCAGCACAGCACATTTCTTCCTCACACCACAATTAGTATTGTTCTCAGGCAGCAGCCTCCACCTCTACATCTACGCAGCAAGCCCAAAGCAACATGTGCCAAACAGAGATCTGGTGAATGGTGTTTCCTTCTCTTTTTCTTTATTTCTCTCTCTTTTTTCCATGTTTCTGTGTTTGTCTGTCTGTCTGTCCATCTCTCTTTCTCTCTCGTTGTCACGTTGGCATAATGGATTCGGGAGACAGACGCAGGAATGGGTCATATTTTTTAAAATTTAGCCCAAATTACGGCGTGCCGTGTAAAGGCATGGGGACGAAGACCAAACAAACACGTAACAAAAACACAGGGTTGAAACCCAAACACAAGAGCGAGGAGAACCTCGAATAAATACACAAACGCACAATGATTATCACACGGGACAAGACCCGTAATCATCTGCGCAATCCACAATGGCACAAAAGCCCAAAACACACAGCACAGGTACTCACACACACCAACGGACATTGTAACAATAAGCGACAGCACCATGGTATAATCGACAGCACCACATATATACAAATACAATCAGTGGGAATAGGTGTCAGGTGTGCGAGATGGAAGTTCCAGAGGGATCCGTGACACTTGTGGCCACTAATGCCTACTCACGCTGTGGTATTCCCTGTTTGATTTGCTAACTATTGGAGCACTGGACTTGTGCTGACAGAGGTCTTGGAGATTGTTGGCTCACACCTCTTTCTCCTCCCTCTCCTCCTCCCCACTCCCTGCATCTTACTGCCCTAAACTTTTCATGGACTAAATTGCCCCACTATGTAAAACTTAGATGCTAAATGCCACAAATGGGCTTCATCTTGAATAAATCCCCAATTGACAACTCTGCCCCTAGCACCTCCTGCATTATCTGGCATACTTTCACCTTTTTTACATAACCAATCAAATATTTTAAAACATCGCAAATACATCTCCATTAATTTAGCTAGCTATCCAATTGTTTTACTATTTTTTATTTAACCTTTATTTAACTAAGCAAGTCAGTTAAGAACAAATTATTATTTACAATGATGGCCTACTCCAGCCAAACCCGGACGAAGCTGGACCAATTGTGCGCCGCCCTATAGGACTCCCAATCACAGCTTGATGTGATACAGCCTGGATTCAAACCAGTTACTATAGTGACACCTCTTGCACTGAGATGCAGTGCCTTAGACCGCTGCACCACTCGGGAGGCCAAAGTGGGAGTTTGGTCAGGCATAGTGCCTTTTGTGCTGTTCTGGAGTGGTGGAGAGAGAGAAAGAGAGCTGAGTGCCTTACTTGTGTGATCCTATTGTGTCTCTATGGGACTTCAGTTCATGTAGCATGAAATACCACAAGGAACGCCCAGTGGGGGCCTAAGTGGGGGTGATGAGTTAAATACCTCCGTCCTCTTCCACATAATTCCTAGGGACGGGTTGGTGTTGCATATAAGTAGCTCCCCTCACCCTACTCTACATGGTTACTGTGGATGATGGGGTGGTGTCACATTAAATACCTCCCTCCTCCTTTTGGTTCCTGGGGGATACTCTTATAGCATGCTGCCAGAAAACACAGCTCATTACAAGGGCTTTTATTTTGAAGATGTAAAGATACATCATAATCAATTCCTCCCTGGTCTTTGATCTGCCATGCCAAAGCCTGTAGTGAGTGAGACCCTTGAGAAATGGAGATGTGATGTGTATTGTTAAGTTCCTCTGTACAGCGTGTCTGCACTATGTGTGTGCTCAAGAACACATGAATGTCTGACTCCATTGACCATATTCTACTCTTAAAAGACACATCGCTAATGCACTTGGCACACTTTACTGAAGTCTCCAGGGATTAAGAAATTGCTAGAGGGAACGATGAAACAATGAAAGAGAAAGAGTTGCAATGGAGAGAGAAGTAAAGAAAAAAAGGAAGAAATGGAGAGACAGCAAGTTAGAAAAAGAGAGCGAGAGAGGGAGACAACGGCGGAGGTATTTGAGCTACAAATTAAGCTTGACTGTCAAGTAAAAAGCGCCTTGGGCTTTTGTAATGTCAGTCAATCCGGCGGAGAGCTCTGACACATAATAGCAGCAGGCCGGGCATCAAGTGGACATGACGAGCCTGTGCCAAGACCCCAAATGCCACATCCATAATCTGCCTGCCAATTCTCATCAAATTCACCTTTTCTGCCTGACAGTTTCCTCACAGTCCTGCCTTTGACAAGACTGCCTCGGCACCGGTCTCCGAATTATAAAGCTAAAAGATAATGCTCTTGTCACTTTACAGGTTTCCTCCCCTGAACGGATTGGGAAGAGAGAATGAGCCCTGCTAACCTTCCACTTCCGTAGCTTTGGTCTTTGAAGTCCCCCCAACCCCCTCCATTGAAGGTTGTACAAAAGATATAAGAGTATCATGAATTGAAACCATACATTAATGAAATGAAAATCATACATAAAAGATGAAGACTTAAAAAATGCAGCTTTAGAACTGGGTCATTCCACTGATTCAGTGCCTTTTGAGAAGTGTAACTTGGTAAAAAAAAAAAAAACGTTTGATTTCAGCCTATTTTAACATTCTGTCATAAAGAGCACATGTTCAACTTCATAAAAAACACGTTTTCCCATCTCAAGAGAAGAAAAAAAATACTACATATGTGGAATCTTAATTTGATCCTTATTTAGCTGCTTATAATTTTTCTGCACGGCAGGAAAAGCAAACTTGTAGTGTATTCAAGTTTTAAAAAGGCATCTAAAGTTTGTAATTTCCACTTTAAAATGTCAGACCTGATTTGCGCTAAAGAAAAATTTATCAACCCCTACAAAAAATCCACATAATAATTCACATTTCCTGTTGCTGCAGCATTATTTACCTGCTGTTGAAAACTGGCTCAAATTAAGATCCTACATCTGTATAGTAAGTGCCTATTAAGTGACAAATAAAGTAATAGGTTTGACCGTAAAAGGGTTGACCATAATAGGGTTGACCATAACAGGGTTGGCGATGAGTACGTCATCAGAGCATGACGTATATTTGTTGTTGTTGTACGCTGTCGAATGCCGAAAACTGAACTAAAGACCTCGGTTTAAAAGCTGACAGTGTTTTTATATACTTCGATTTTATTTGGAATACTGAGGCTCTGTTTGGCTAAATTGCTGTGAGCACTGCTATCTGCTATTCCGTATAGGGGGAGAGGCACGAAAGCCCAGCAAGCCTAGCTGGCTCGGCGGTTCTCAAATGGAGGCCGCTATTGAAAGTTTTCAGCGTTGCAGGAGCTGTGTTTACTTTGCTTTGTTCAGGACAATGTGGACCGCGCTGATTTTCAATGTAGCAACTGATTGCTTACGGAAGAATACAGGAGCGAAGTAGCTACTCTTAGCAAGCAAGTAGAAAACCTACATAAGCTACTGGCTGACCCACGCCCAACTACTTTTTCTTTTTCTTCCACCCAAGTAGCCGGATCCCGCTCTGGTCTGGTGGAAGTTTCTCCGCTGTGTCGGCTTTCCACAGCCGACTGGCCGGTGCTCAGCAGAGTTCTATCCGCGAAGGGGTCTGCCCCTTCCCTGGAGAAAGGAACTGTTCTCGACCCAACCATACAGCCATGGAGGTACGTCACTCGCCGTGGTAGTCGAAGAAGGCGTCTTCTGACAACAGGGGTCTCCATGGAAATGTTGAGCCCGGAACTGACACAGACCAGAAACAGCTTTGCAGCCCTGGATCCAGAGGTTCCGGTGCCTTCGTCCTTGATGGCTTCCCAATCAAGATCGGATCCGGTGGTACCTGCGTCTTCGTACTCAGTTATGTCTCCCTCTCCGGTGGGTTCTACCTTGGGTTCAGATCTTCGGAGCTCCCAGCCTCACTGTCTGGTGAGGCCAGCCCAGGCCAGCCCAGTCTGGTGAGGCCAGCCTGCGAGCCCAGCCCATTCAACATCACCAGCTGTCATCACAGGCAGCTCTATGGTGAGAAATATCTCGGTCCCCAAGACAAAAACCTTGTGCTACCCAGGAGCACAAGTACAGGACATAACAAGGCTGCTTCCGACTGTTCTACCACAGAAGCCGGGAGCTGACACTGTTGTAGTCCATGTGGGGACAAACAACATCAGGAGTGCTAGCTCGGAACATTTGAAAATGGATTTAACTTCTTTGGGATATTTTCACGTCCGGATGAAAAGCGTGCGTCTCTGGCTCAGATGCCAGGATATACATATTATTAGTAGATTTAGATAGAAAACACTCTAACAGAACTTATTTGGCAGGTGAAACCCAGAGGACAAACCATCCAGGAAATCTTATTTTTGAGGTCACTCTCTTTTCAATGGGTTTTCATTGGGAATCTAGTATTCTAAGGCAGGGGCTTGCAGTTCCCATCGCTTCCACTGGATGTCAACAGTCTTTAGACATTGGTTGGGGTTTTTCCTTTGTGTAATGAAGAAGTACGGCCATCCAGAACGAGGGTAACTTGAAGTGTACTGTTAGATAGAGGCGCGTGACCAGAAATGGTCGCTACACTTTGTTATCATCCTGTATTGAACACTGTTTATCCCGTCTTCAATTTTATTGATTATTTACATAAAAAAATAGCTAAAGTTTGTATTACAAAAGTAGTTTGAAATGTTTGGACAATGCTTACAGGTAACTTTTGAGATATTTTGTGGTGACGTTGCGCAAGTTGGAACCGGTGTTTTTATGGATCAAACGCGCCAAATAAATAGACATTTTGGATATATATGGACAGAATTAATCGAACAAAAGGACCATTTGTGATGTTTATGGGACATATTGGAGTGCCGACAGAAAAAGCTTGTCAAAGGTAAGGCATGAATTATATTTTTATTTCTGCGTTTTGTGTCGCGCCTGCAGGGTTGAAATATTATTTTCTCTCTTTGTTTACTGGGGTGCTATCCTCAGATAATAGCATTGTTTGCTTTCGCCGTAAAGCATTTTTGAAATCTGACACGTTGGCTGGATTCACAACAAGTGTAGCTTTAATTTGGTATATTGAATGTGTGATTTCATCAAAGGAAAATGTTTATAGTAATTTATTTGAATTTGGCGCTCTGCATTTTCACTGGATGTTGGCCAGGTGGGACGCTACCGTCCCACATATCCCAGAGAGGTTAAATAACTTGTTTTAGTATTAAAAGACTCCAAATAACGGCCAATAATTTCAGTTCCAGTACCATCATTGGACTGTGGTTGTGAAAGATTCAGCAGACTTCTGGCAGAAGACAAGGTGAGCGCTACCATCAGTCCTGTGTCATGCCAACAGTAAAGCATCCTGAGACCATTCATGTGTGGGGTTGCTTCTCAGCCAAGGGAGTGGGCTCACTCACAATTATGCCTAAGAACATAAAGAAGGGTACCAACACATCCTCTGAGAGCAACTTCTCCCAACCATCCAGGAACAGTTTGGTGATGAACAATGCCTTTTCCAGCATGATGAAGCACCTTGCCATAAGGTATTTTGGGTCCATGGCCAGGAAACTCCAGAGACCTTAATCCCATTGAGAACTTGTGGTCAATCCTCAAGAGGTCAACTCCAATTGATTATGCAAGAATGGGCTGCCATCAGTCAGGATGTGGCCCAGAAGTTCCCAGAAGTTAATTGACAGCATGCCAGGGTGGATTGCAGAGGTCTTGAAAAAGAAGGGTCAACACTGCAAATGTTGACTCTTTGCATCGACTTTATGTAATTGTCAATAAAAGCCTTCAACACTTTTGAAATGCTTGTAATTATACTTCAGTATTCCATATGTCGTGTCTTTACTATCATTAAACTGAAGACTTCGTTTTTATCAAAGATTCTCTGTAATTAGTTACTCGATTAAACTGAATAATCATGTAACTGTAATTAACTAGGAAGTTGGGGCACCAAGGAAAGTATTCAGATTACAAAGTTATAATTTCCCAATATAACCTTTCAGATATTTTCATATCTGATCAATAGTCTTCTGATTAATGATTTATTTATTTTACCTCACATTAGTCTCATTCCAAACGTCGTAAAGCACAAACCCAGTCTTCACTATGAGTCATCCATACATCAATTGTCTTAAATCATTTATTCATTACTAACTAAGTAATTCACAGAAATGCATAAACAAACAGTAAATATGGTTACATGAAATTATAGAATGTGCCCTAGTGGGCTGACCCGGCATGGCGGCTTGTTTTTTTTTACTAAGAAGTCACTACAGAGTTAATTATAACAATTAAAATGCTAATCCTTTACACATGAACGCTCACTCATTCGGGAACAATTGCAATCAATATATATATATTTTACGCTAAGTGTATCATCTTGATCGCTGGTGAAAAGTATTTATTGTAGAATTGTCCGTCTCTCTCTCTGTCTTGGTTAGAGGGGATAGTTCAAAGTGACATTCGTTATAGAATGGATGTTTCGGCGGTTGTCATTCTTCGCGTTCAATGATACCGAATTCCTAACTGCAGACTAGTAATTAGTATCAAAGACTTGTTCTTATTCTGTCGGTATCGATAGTCTAAGAGTTTAACCACGTGGTATGGTTAAAAGATTCAGCAATGGTCTGCAACCTTTGTACTCCCGTGATTGAGAGAAAAATGGTCTCCTGATAATTTCTCAAAGTTGGGTTTTATTCGGAATGGCAGAAGGGGGCTGTCCCAGGATGTCTGACCCTAACTGGGCTCAGGGGCGGTTCTCTGATTTAGTTCAAATCAAAAGGAAATTGTATTTTTCTTCATTAAACAGTCCACAATCATATTGCACAATTATACAAACAGTATCATACTCACTCATTCATCTTATACAACAATTAGATGTAAACCTCATATCTGAGGCTATTATATAAACAGCGTTGTGGTAATGTGGCCACACCGTCTCTCTTGAGCTTCCCAAGTTGTGCCAAACGCACCAGTTCGTAGCTGGATTCTTCACCGATCTTTTACACTTTCTCTGGAACATGACATTTGTTTGTACCTCAAGTTCTGTGAGGTGGAAGGATTTCCTTTGTCTCCATGAAAAACTACTCTCTATAACTATGTGTCCATCAGGTCTTCTCAGGAATTTACGACCTCTGACCACAGCAGGCTGGTTGTAGAAGCAGAGAGCGGGGAATGGTGCTCGCTGTACTCAAAGAGGGCAACGTCATGACACAGTAACATCTGACTAAAATATCTAAAGACACTGAAGCAGCAAACTTTGTGGAAATTAATATTTGTGTCATTCTCAAAACTTTTGGCCACGACTGTACATACACATGGATTTAATGCTGTAGATATGTGGTAGTGCTTGAGTAGGGGCCTGAGGGCACACAGTGTGTTGTGAAATCTGTGAATGTATTGTAATGATTTTAAAATTGTATAAACTGCCTACATTTTGCTGGACCCCAGGAAGAGTAGCTGCTGCTTTGGCAACAGCTAACGGGGATCCATAATAAATACAAATCTTAAATCAGCCATAAATGCCCTCATGACAGGGGGAATGGAAGCTTGCTGTGTTCAACATGTAGTGGCAATTAAATGCAAGCTTCACACCAAAAAAATGGTAAAACATTTCTAGCCTGCCTATCTATGGGTAACCTTCGAATGAGGGACAGATGTTAATGAATACCTAATAATATGAAATAAATAATAACCTTCAGAAATGACTTTGTCAAAGCAACAAAATAACTAGGGCTTTACAATGATGGTGAAACTTGTAGAAATAGTTGTATTAAGTGGGTTGAAATCTTCCTAGAAGTAACACAAGGTTGATGGAGGGACATGTCAAATTGCTGAATTTTGGCACTTTAGCAAGTCGTTTTATTGAAGCAGATTTATTGAATTATCCATGTGGTCTATCTTAAAGGGCATTTAATTTAATATTACAGGCTTTTAAAATTCTATATTGGTGCACCATTTCTACATAAAATATCAAAGGGATGCAAAAGGCACTAATTTCATGGAACGACCCAATTATGCTCTGATATGGAAATAGTTTTGTGAGGTCTGTGCAAAAATATGAGCAGTGAGCATGGCTGCTTGGGTGATGTGTTTCCATGTCTGTCTGTTAGCAATGTAAGTAAGACCCGTCTTAATTTCCGTTCAGAAAGAAATGCATAGAGAGATAGAAAGATGATATGAGGTGAGATGGGAGGTGGACAATGGGGTCTTCTTTATGTAAGGCCTGTCCTGGCCTTCCTGCCCTTCCTGTTCCCTGTTTGGCCTGGCTCTGTCCCTGCTGGCTAAATTGCGTATTTTAAGTCCCTCTCTGACCCTGTACAGAAAACCCATTTAGAGAGTCAGGCTTGGTAAGAGGGGAGCAGACACCTTCATTAAGTTCCCGTCAGGCCAGAGTGGCTAGGCCTTTCCTTTTCTGCGTGGGCCCTGAAACAGGGGTTGACGACCTGGTTAGTGACGCCACAGTCCCTGCTCTTCCCCCATCAGCAGACCCTGCTTAATTAATTTTCTGCCTGGAGCTTCTAGCAGTGATGACAGGATCCCAGACGCCATGGCAGCCTGCTGAATAGTGGAAGAACCCACTCCCCCCTACACACACACACACACACACACACACACACACACACACACACACACACACACACACACACACACACACACACACACACAGGTTTGCTAAAAGTAAAACATACGCTATTAGCATCAATGTTGTGTTATGAAAAAGTGGCCTCTTTGTTTAAACTTGTTTCAAGTCAAGGTCAGTGAGCATGTGACAGATTTCACCGTGCTCAGAGTGTGATCACAACACACGTGTTACATCGGGATGTGTGAAGGGATTGCCCTTATCATTTAGGCACTAACAGTAATAATCCAAGGTTGAACATGTGGTTTATTAGATGAAATGGTTCAAAACATCACTCTATCACTTATCTTCACCTCCAATCACTAACCATAATTTGCTCAAGGAGAGCTAGTCACATTGACAAAAAGCTCCTAACTCATCCTTGTGCTCCAGAGCTCACTTGTAGCTGAAACCACTCAACCACCTTCAGTAATTATTCTCCATATCTCATAATGTATTTAATAAAACAGGTAGTTTGGATCCGGGATGCTGATTGGTTGATAGCCATTAGTTATTCACGATAATCCACTGCAAATGCTTGTTAACAGTTCCATTTGAACTACATGGTTGCCCCAGAAACAAAACAAAACAATAAATTACTATAGTTTTTAAGGTTAAATTTAAGGTAGTGTATTTAAGGTAGTCTCAATAGTGTACAAATCAACTCCCTTTCCCTGTCTCTACCCATTCACCTGCTAAATCTAAACGAGAGTACGTCTAAGGATACGAAGAGAGGAAGTCACTTCAGCCCGGTTCCTTTCTCCCTGCCAGCCGTCCCAGCATGCAGTGTGTTTTGCGGTGCTCATTTCAGAGATGAGCAGAGACACAGGAAGCAGGAAACAGCACTGCCAATCGATCAGTGCTGTGACCCTGACACTGTCATGCCTAATTAAGCATGCTGATGATAGGCTTAATTAAGCATGCTCTCGCATCTGAAGAGCTCTGCTGGGCTCAGACACACACACACACACACACACACACACACACACACACGCGTTCCTCTAAAGAATTACCTCCTTTTTCATACAAGCTCGTAAACATCTAAGAATGTGTCCGCTGAGCCTAATGCTAATAATTAGACATACCATACCTGGAAAGGTATGAGTATTTATTGTAATCAATTACTATTACTGTAATCTATTTACTTAATGGGCTTGGTCAACATCTGTATCCAACTGTCTCTGCTGTGGTTGATTGGCCAGATGCTGTTAGCTTTGGAAGCTGATGATGTAATACAAGAAGCTGTCTCTCTGTCTCTCTGTTTTCAGCCATTCAGGCTAGAGTCAAGCTACACCATCTCTTGTTTATTCTATAAACTTCATTTCCATCTGCAATGTTATGTATGTTCCATCCCAGAGAACATGTCCCATCAGACAGTGAGGCAGACTGGGATGACTGTTTTTATCATCACATAACAGACACATGAATGGTTCCCTCCGTCAGGCCTTGTCACCTGCCACAATGCAGATCACACTCTTCCAGCACTAATCAGACTGCAAGAGACAGAGCCTGTTAAATTCCCTGAATAATTCAGATTAAGGTGGTAAATGAATGAGGTTAGCCAAGGACTGATCACCAGGGAGGCCAAGACTAGCAGTGTTCCCATAGTGGAGAAAGGGTAAACACGTTAAGAGACTCAATTAATTTATAAACGTGCAAAAATACACACTTGCTAAGACACCCATGAAGTCGTGCATGCAAACACACACACACACACACACACACACACACACACACACGTACACATGTACACGCACATCTACAGAACACACACATTCAAAGAACAACCGGCATGCCTCCAGGGGTGACCTTGATGAGGATTCAGTGTAATCCTCCTCATTTTTTAAAAAGTACGGTGTGTGGAGCATTCAGGTCTCAGGGAGATGAAGGACATGGCTCAGTGATTTATTACACACAGGCCTTATGTGAAAGCATTTTCACTTCCTCACCACTGCTACTGCCTCTGCAATCTAATTAGAAAATCCCTGAATCTCAATGAAAACATCTCACCTGCAGAACCTCCACTATCCCACTGCCTCATTAAGCAATAAGACCGTTTTATTTATTTAAATTCTTTATTTAAACTTAATTTTGACAGTGAGTCAATGCTGAGACCAAGGTCTCTTTTCCAGATACGAAATTCCAGTTACCATATACACATTAAACTACCCATCCATATACACATTAAACTACCCATCCATATACACATTAAAATACACATGAAAAGCAAAACACAATCATAAAAAACAGACACATTATTCAGTAAAATTATCCAGTATTCAGCCACCTGAAATGCCCTAGAGACACCAATTCCTCAAATTTTAAAGTGCATTGTAGATGATTCCACATGTAAAGTGGAAGGAATATCCAGAGTTAGCCATCCCTGAGACCTGGTCTGGTATCTCGTAGGTCTATAAGTTAACAATGAAGTAACGTACGGCGGAAGTTTATGCAGAAGCCTTACAAAGAAAAAGAGTGCAATGCACTTCATAGAGGGCCAGCCTACGTTTTGATACAGAATGCAGTGATGTGTACGCCCGTAATAACGTGTAGTGCGCAATGATAAACTGTGTCCAATAGCTTCAACACAGTGGCAGCTGCGTTCACATACATAATATCCCATAGTCTATAACTGGTATCAATGTCAAAACTTTGGGAAAACTTTAGGAAAATGGCGTTATATAGCTTCCAGAAAACAGTAAATTTCAAACTAGGGATTTTGTTGCTAATTGGGGTAAAACAGTCATTCTGCTTATAGATTATGCATGCATCAGCTACCAATTGACACATCCAGCCCAAAGCGGTCGGTCAGAGACCTGGCAGTGTGATGACAGGACAGCAACCTCTCCCTCAACATCAGCAAGGCAAAGGAGTAGATTGTGGAGTACAGGAAACGGAGGGCCAAGGAAGCCCCCATTCACATCAATGGGGCTGTAGTGGAGTGGGTCAAGAGTTTCAAGTTACTCGGTGTCTACATCACTTAAAGATGTATCATCTTCCACACACACCAACACAGTTGTGAAGAGGGCACGACAACTTTCTGCCCCCTAAAAAGGCAAAAAAGATTTGGTATGGGCCCTCAGATCCTCAAAAGGTTCTACAGCTGCACCATTGAGAGCATCTTGACTGGCTGCATCACCGCTTGGTATGGCAACTGCTTGGCATCCGACCGCAAGGTGCTACAGAGGCGTACGGCCCAGTACATCACTGGGGCCAAGCTCCCTGCCTTCTAGGACCTCTATACCAGGTGGTGTCAGAAGAAGGCCGTAAAAATGGTTAAAGATTCCAGCCACCCAAGTCATAGAATGTGCTCTCTGCTTCCGCACGGTAAGCGATACCGATGCAACCAACAGGACCCTGAACATTTTCTACCTCCAAGCCATAAATAGCTAATTAAATAGTTAACCAAATAACTACCCGGAACATTCTGCATTGACCCTTTTTGCACAAACTTTTTTGACTCATTACATACAGTTGAAGTTGCAATTTCCAAACACCTGAAGGTACCACCTTCATCTGTACAAACAATAGTACGCAAGTATAAACACCATGGGACCATGCAGCCGTCATACCGCTCAGGAAGGAGACGCGTTCTGTCTCCTAGAGATGAATGTACTTTGGTGTGAAAAGTGCAAATCAATTCCAGAACAACAGCAAAGGACCTTGTGAATTTGCTGGAGGAAACAGGTGCAAAAATATCTATATCCACAGTAAAATGAGTCCTATATCGATGTAACCTGAATGTCCGCTCAGCAAGGAAGAAGCCACTGCTCCAAAACCGCTATGAAAAAGCCAGACTACGGTTTGCAACTGCACATGGGGACAAAGATTGTACTTTTTGGAGAAATGTTCTCTGGTCTGATGAAACAAAAATAGCACTGTTTGGCCATAATGACCATCGTTATGTTTGGAGGAAAAAGAGGGAGCGTTGCAAGCCGAAGAACACCATCCCAACCGTGAAGCACGTGGGTGGCAGCATCATGTTGTGGAGATGCTTTGCTGCAGGAGGGACTGGTGCACTTCACAAAATAGATGGCATCATAAGGCAGGAAAATTATGTGGATATATTGAAGCAACATCTCAAGACATCAGTCAGGAAGTTAAAGCTTGGTCGCAAATGGGTCTTCCAAATGGACAATGACCCCAAGCATACCACCATAGTTGTGGCAAAATGGCTTAAGGACAACAAAGTATTGGAGTGTCAATCACAAAGCCCTGACCTCAATCCTATAGAAAAGTTGTGGTCAGAGTTGTGATCCTAACTAACCTAAGACAGGGAATTTTTACTATGATTAAATGTCAGGAATTGTGAAAAACTGAGTTTAAATGTATTTGACTAAGGTGTATGTAATCTTCCGACCCCAACTGTATGTTGCTACTACTGTTTATTATCTATCACTTTATTCGTAGTTATACAGTATGTACTGTACATTTCTACCTTAATTACCTCGTACCCCTGCACATCGACTCGGTACGGGTACCCAGTGTATATAGCCAAGTTATCGTTACTCATGGTGTATACCATGAGTATACCAAACATTAGGAACACCTTCCTAATATTGAGTTGTACCCTCTTTTGCACCTCAGAACAGACTCAGTTTGTCGGGGCATGGACTCTACAAGGTATTGAAAGCATTCCACAGGGATGCTGGCCCATGTTGACTCCAATGTTTCCCACAGTTGTGTAAAGTTGGCTGTATTTCCTTTGGGTGGTGAACCATTTTTTTTATACACATGGGAAACTGTTGAGCCTGAAAAACACAGCAGCATTGCAGTTCTTGACACAAACCGGTGAGCCTGGCACCTACTACCATACCCGGTACAAAGACACTTAAATCTTTTGTCTTGCCCATTCACCCTCTGAATGGCACATATCCACAATCCATGTCTCAATTGTCTCAAGGCTTAGAAACCCTTATTGATTAAAGTCTATTTAACAAGTGACATCAATAAGGCATCATAGCTTTCACCAAGATTCACCTGGTCAGTGTATGTCATGGAAAGAGCAGGGGTCCTTAATGTTTTGTATACTCAGTGTATATTATTACATGTTTTAACTTTTCTCTATTTTCTTTCTCTCTGCATTGTTGGGAAGGGCCCGTAAGTAAGCATTTCACTGTTAGTCTACACCTGTTGTTTACAAAGCATGTGACAATTTAAATTTGACTTGATTTTGATCTAATGTTCATACGCATAAATCATGAGGTTCATTTGTACGTGATTTGGATAATAACATATACTTGGTTTTGCCTGCATTAAGTACCAATTTCAGTTCAACAAAGGCTTTCTGCAAAGTAATGAAAGCAACCATGGGGGAAATAGCATACACAAGCGTCATCTTCATACAGGTGTATGTAAAAAGAAAACAAATTGCAAATAGACCAACATTGTTTGTATAGACAGAAAGAAGTACAGGACCTAAAATCGATCCCACAAATCAAATGAAGTTTTATTTGTCACATATGCCGAATACCACAGACCTTACAGTGAAATGCTTACTTACAAGCCCTTAACCAACAATGCAGTTTACATTTTTTTAGTAAATAAAGTATTTACAATGATGCTACAGTATGGGATGTCACCTTTTATTTGAGGATATTTTTATACATATCTGTTTTACTGTTTAGAAATCATTGCACGTTATGTATCTAGTCCCTTCATTTGAAGGAAGTATTTGGACAAATTCAATTATAGTGTATTCCATTTGGTCAAAAGTATAGTATTTGGTCCCATATTTCTAGCATGCAATGACCACATCCAGCACGGAAGGCCTTCAGAGAAATTACTGCCTTAAATGCACAAAGATCATCTCACCATTAACAATAACGGGAGGTTAGCATTTTTTGGGGGGTACGATTTTTATGCCTCTTAACTTTCTCACTCATCATTATTAACGATTAATTCAGGATTATCCATAATTACGGTAGCAGAAACAATTTCTATTCTTATTCATAATAAAAGTGATTTACCATTCATTTCTAGTGGGCAGAACATAATCCGAAACAGAACCGAAGAATACTACAAATGCATCAAACAAGTTTGTAGAGTCACAAGCTTGTACTCATTGTGTGGTAGAAATATGGGACCAAATACTACACCTTTGACAACATTTTATAGACTATAAGTGAATTTGTCGAAATATTTGACACTTTCAACTGGTGGCACTAGATACATAAAGTTCTTTCATTTCTAAATGGTAAAACAGATATGTATGAAAATACCCCAAAATAAAAGGTGACATTCCATACTGTCGCCTCATAGAAAACCTTGGATCTCAAATAAAAAATGCTGGAGTATAAAGCCAAATTAAAAGTTTTAGCTTCACTGTCCAAATAAATATGAAGGGATGTGTATATCAGTGAATAATTCAAAACAAAAAGTGGACATTCAAAACGTTTTGGAGTTAGTCTTTGATACGCGTCAGTCATCCAAATGAGGTCCCTGAGACCAGACTGGACTCTTCTCATTAACTCCTAGAGGGGAGGGGGACCGTGTGCACAGCCACACTCCCAAAATCACTCACACTGACAAAGGCACTTAGTTGACATTAAAGGGTAATTGGGTAGTGCTCATGCAATATTTCAAAAGTGTTAAGGCCAGGAAAGCGGGGTCTAGAGATCAAAGGCGTAATGGCAGGCGGGATAATGAACCTTAGAAATGTACCAATTCTAATTAAAATGTTCTGAAAACAACTGCATGGAGAGAATGAAAGAGATCTAATGACAGCCGTAATGCCAGGGCAATCTCATTCTTTCTGTGAAAAACAAACTCATCTAGCGTCAGCGGGGGTGTACACTGGCGGTATACCAGGACAGACCATTTTCATCCTAACATACAGACAAAAGCTAGTGGAGGAATATAGGGAGAGTTCCTAAACCCCTCAGGATAAATGACCTTTCTGCTCTGTGTTTTGACTGTCTACAGTCTTGTCACGTCTTGTCAGTCTTTTCAGTTGTAATTTTGTTATTTATTTTTAATTTCACCTTTATTTAACCAGGTAAGCTAGTTGAGAACAAGTTATCATTTACAACTGCGACCTGGCCAAGATAAAGCAAAGCAGTGCGACACAAACAACAACACAGAGTTACACTTTGAATAAACAAGCGTACAGCCAATAACACAATAGAAAAAAAAGAAAGTCTATATACAGTGTGTGCAAATGGCGTGATGAGCTAGGCAATAAATAGGCCATGGTAGCAAAGTAATTACAATTTAGCAGATTAATACTGGAGTGATAGATGAGCAGATGATGATGTGCAAGTAGTGCTACTGGTGTGCAAAAGAGCAGAAAAGTAAATAAAAACAATATGGGGATGAGGTAGGTAGATTGGGTGGGCTATTTACAGAGGGACTATGTACAGCTGCAGCGATTGGTTAGCTGTCCAGATAGCTGATGTTTAAAGTTAGTGAGGGAAATGTAAGTTTCCAGCTGCAGCGATTTTTGCAATTCGGCACGCCCAATTTTTCAGTTTTTGATTTGTTAAAAAAGTTTGAAATATCCAATAAATGTCGTTCCACTTCATGATTGTGTCCCACTTGTTGTTGATTCTTCACAAAAAAATACAGTTTTATATCTTTATGTTTGAAGCCTGAAATGTGGCAAAAGGTCGCAAAGTTCAAGGGGGCCGAGTACTTGCGCAAGGCACTGTATATATGTTTGTACCTTTATTTTACGAGGCAAGTCAGTTAAGGACAAATTCTTATTTTCAATGATGGCCTAAGAACAGTGGGTTAACTGCCTGTTCAGGGGCAGAACAACAGATTTGTACCTTGTCAGCTTGGGGATTCGAACTTGCAACCTTTCGGTTACTAGTCCAACGCTCTAACCACTAGGCTACCCTGCCGCCCCAAGATAAGGCTGCAGGGTAGCGGAGCTTTACAGGGTAAGGCAGAGCTTTACCTAGCATAGACGTATAGATGACCTGGAGCCAGTGGGTCTGGCGACGAATATGTAGCGAGGGCCTGCCGACTAGAGCATACAGGTTGCAATGGTGGGTGGTATAAGGGGTTTTGGTAACAAAACGGATGGCACTGTGATAGACTGCATCCAGTTTTCTGAGTAGAGTATTGAAAGCTATTTTGTAGATGACATCGCCGAAGTCGAGGATCTGTAGGATAGTCGGTTTTACTAGGGTACGTTTGGCGGCGTGAGTGAAGGAGGCTTTGTTGCGAAATAGAAAGCCGATTCTAGATTTGGTTTTGGATGTTTGATATGAGTCTGGAAGGAGATTTTACAGTATAGCCAGACACCTAGGTATTTGTAGGTGTCCACGTATTCTAGGTCAGAACCGTCCAGTGTAGTGATGCTAGTCGGGCGGGCAGGTGCAGGCAGCGAACGGTTGAAAAGCATGCATTTGGTTTTACTAGCGTTTAAGACCAGTTGGAGGAACACGGAAGGAGTGTTGTATGGCATTGAAGCTCGTTTGGAGGTTAGTTAACACAGTGTCCAAAGAAGGGCCAGATGTATACAGAATTGTGTCGTCTGCGTAGAGGTGGATCAGGGAATCACCCGCAGCAAGAGCAACATCGTTTATATATACAGAGAAAAGAGTCGGCCCGAGAATTGAACCCTGTGGTACCCCCATAGAGACTGCCAGAGGTCCAGAAAACAGGCCCTCCGATTTGACACACTGAACTCTGTCTGCAAAGTAGTTGGTGAACCAGGCATTCATTTGAGAAACCCAGGCTATTGAGTCTACCGATAAGAATACAGTGATTGACAGAGTCGAAAGCCTTGCCCAGGTCGATGAAGACAGCTGCACAGTACTGTCTTTTATCGATGGCAGTTATGATATTGTTTAGTACCTTGAGCGTGGCTGAGGTGCACCCATGACCAGCTCGGAAACTGGATTGCACAGCGGAGAAGGTACAGTGGGATTTGAAATGGTCAGTGATCTGTTTATTAACTTGACTTTCGAAGACTTTAGAAAGACAGGGCAGGATGGATATAGGTCTATAACAGTTTGGGTCTAGAGTGTCACCCCCTTTGAAGAGGGGGATGACCGCGGCAGCTTTCCAATCTTTATGGATCTCAGACGATACGAAAGAGAGGTTGAACAGACTGGTAATAGGGGTTGCAACAATGGCGACGGATCATTGTAGAAAGAGTGGGTCCAGATTGTCTAGCCCAGCTGATTGATGCTCTCTGCGCTTTTAACGGACCTCTGAGACTGTCTAGCCCAGTTTTTGCAGCTCTTTCAGAACATCTGCTATCTGGATTTGGGTGAAGGAGAAGTTGGGGAGGCCCGGGCAAGTAGCTGTGGGGGGTGAAGAGCTGTTGGCCGGGGTTGGGGTAGCCAGGAGGAAAGCATGGCCAGCCGAAGAGAAATGCTTATTGAAATTTTAGATTATCATTGATTTATTGGTGGTGACAGTGCTACCTTGTCTCAGTGCAGTGGGCAGTTGGGAGGAGGTGCTCTTGTTCACCATGGACTTTACAGTGTCCCAAAACCTTTTGGAGGTAGAGCTACAGGATGCACATTTCTGTTTGAAAAAGCTAGCCTTTGCTTTCCTGACTGACTGCGTGTATTGATTCCTGACTTCCCTGAACAGTTGCATATCGCAGGGACTATTGCAGTCCGTCACAGGATATTTTTGTGCTGGTCAAGGACAGTCAGGTCTGGAGAGAACCAAGGGCTATATCTGATCTTAGTTCAACATTTTTTGAAAGAGGCATGCTTATTTATGATGGTGAGGAAATTACTTTTAAAGAACAACCAGGCATCCTCGACTGACGGGATGAGGTCAGTATCCTTCCAGGATACCCGGGCCAGGTCGATTAGAAAGTCCTGCTCGTAGAAGTGTTTTAGGGAGCGTTTGACAGTGATGAGGGGTGGTCGTTTGACCGCGGACCCATAGCGGATGCAGGCAATGAGGCAGTAATCGCAGAGATCCTGATTGAAAACAGCAGAGGGTTATTTGGATATAGGGTTGTACCTGGTGGTTTCCTTGATAATTGTGTGAGATTGAGGGCATCTAGCTTAGATTGTAGGATGGCCGGGGCGTTAAGCATATCCCAGTTTAGGTCACCTAACAGAACGAACTCTGAAGATAGATGGGGTGCAATCAATTCACATATGGTTTCCGGGGCACAGCTGGGAGCTGAGGGGGGTCTATAACATGCGGCAACAGTGAGAGACTTATTTCTGGAGAGATTCATTTTTAAAATTAGAAGCTCGAACTGTTTGGGCGTAGACCTGGAAAATATGACAGAACTTTGCAAGCTATCTCAGTAGATTGCAACTCCTCCCCCTTTGGCAGTTCTACCTTGACAGAAAATGTTGTAGTTGGGTATGGAAATCTCTGGATTTTTGGTGGCCTTCCTAAATAATTTGTATTGGGTGGTACAAAGATGGGCTTAAGAAAAAGTCCTTTGTCCCATAGTCAACCCACCTTTTGACCCCTATAAAATGATATGTTGAAGCTTTATTTTAAATACCCAATTAGAAGGCAACATAAAAAGTATTACCTGTTGTGAGGAGGGTGAACAGCAAGACCGGACAACATGGAGAGAAAAGTGAGAAAATAATCATTAGAAAGTGAAGTATAGACCTATCTATAGACCCTTTCCAGTACACAACATACTGACATCACACACAGATGTGCATGACGTTTGGCGCATTGTAAGAAAGCTATCGTCATCTGCGCCCATTCAACGTTTTTTATTATTTCTAAACAAAATAAACCTTTTTAGGTTCTCATATGCTTACAATTATGTCTTGATTCTTGCTTGATCAGTTGCTAATATTATATTTGGTTGTGATCTTTGCAAAATAACTACACTGAACAAAAATATAAACACAACATATAAAGTGCTTGTTTGATGTTTCATGACCTGAAATAAAATACCCCAGAAATGTTAAATACAAACAAAAAGCTTATTTCTCAAAAATGTTGTGCACAAATTTGTTTACATCCCTGTTAGTGGGCATTTTATTATTTGTCAAGATAATCCATCCACCTGACAGGTGTGGCATATGAAGAAGCTGATTAAACATCATGTTCATTACAAAGGTACACTTTGTACTAGGGACAATAAAAGGCCACTCTAAAATGTGCCATTTTGTCATGCAACACAATGCCACAGATGTCTCAAGTTTTTAGGAGTATTTATGTCTGTAATAAAACCCTTTTGTGGGAAAAAAAAACCTGATTCTGATTGGCTGGGCCTGGCTTCAGATTTCCATCACACAGTCAATAGCATTAAAACATCCAACTAGTGAGCCTCAACTCTAATTAGGCTTAAGACATGAACAGACCGGTAGGATTGTCGAGCGTCTGGTAAATAGCACCTCTGAACAGAGTAATTTGCAAACCTAGTGAAAACCGATTCCATATGTAAAAACAGGCGAAAAGGATGGCCATCAGTCACCCACCCACAGGCGGGTGGTCCCTATAACACACAGAGCCAACAGCACTTGAATGAACAGTGAACGAACAACCCCTTTCTTTGCAGACCACCAATTGGTCTGGTGAGTTTTCTCCTTTAGGCCTAGTTTTCAAACTGCACAGAGAAACTGTCATCAAGTAGTCGTAATGGATGGAAATTATTATTATTTTTCTTTCTGAATTTCCTTACCTGGCCAGTTTGCAGTGATGACAAACCACTCAACAAACCCTATATCATTCCACCCATTTTTCAGCTCAGGCCAGAGTTCTTTAAAATGTATCGAAATAACACGTCTACAAAGGACACAGGCTTAAAGACTGAGCCGCGGGGTGCAGAGAGCCTGGTACATGTTGCTGGTTGAAGTAAATGATATAAGTCATGGTTAACCTGTCTAATAGGCCTGCCTCAAAGGACCTTGCACCTTTAGAGGGAGGCATGTGGCCTGACTACTTGATTGAGTGAGAGCTGATGTGAGGAGTATGGACCACCGATGGCTAGGCATGTAGATACAGTAGAGGCTCTGATCACAGGCACGGAGGCTCCTCACAGGCCATCAAAGCCCTTGTATAGAGATGAGAAATCATGTTTGATTGAAGCTCTGATAGGTTCCAATCAAACTGATCCAGTCACTGACATCATAGAAAATGCAGGCACCAGGCAGTAAAGATGAAGCTACTCTACATATAGCCACATAGCCATAAGCAGTGGAGATACATATTTAATGCGAGTTGATCCTTAAATATTTAAAAATACCCAACAAGATCAAGTGAGGGAGGTTGTTAACAAAACAAACCTTTTACAATCCCATGAAACATTGAAAATGTCTTCAGGTGTTGATAGTAATAGCACTCAACCAACATGTCTCTTCAACTCCTTCACTTCTTTGTCATTCAGATGCCCTAGAAGAGCTATCCATTAAATCCATGCATCCCAACTGCTCCGTATCAGAGGGAAAGATTTTCCCCATCACTCCCAATTCCTAACTAAGCAAATAAGGTTGAAGAGAAAGAGGGAAACAGTGGGAGGGGAGGCTTAGTTCAATGAAAATGAGGAGAGAGAGGGGCCTGTGCTGTCACTCTGATCCTAACAGCTCCCAAAGATGGTGATGAGAGACGAGAGAGATCAGGTATAATTAATAACGTTCAGGCCACTCCAGGTGCTAGATAGCCCATCTCTCCTTGTGCCATGGAGCCATGGAGCTTCCCCAAGCATCGAAGGCTTTCAGCTGCTACAGCTCCACATAATGAGGTCTGAAGGACAGGCCACGTCCTGGCAGAGTGGAGGAGGAGGATGCCAGACTACAGGTGAGCTGAGAGACTGAGAGGCCTGGGCCCAAGGCCTCCTCTCTCGGGGCCAACTGAGATGGATGATGGGAAAGCAAGAAACAATGCTGCCCTGTGCGGACACCTGGGAACATTCCGATGCTCAGTATATCTGTGTCATGTTTGTCCTCTTTCATGATTAATGTAATTATGTAATTATCCATTTTAAATGAGGTGCTGACAGTACAGACTAAAAAAGAGAAGATGAGGAGAAAAACATGAGGAGAAATCCAGGATGACTACTATTTATAGGGTTGTGCTTTCATGTTGTGCACACAACATATTTTGCTCACCTGTATTAGCGCCATGTTTACTACTGACACAAATCTCTCACACACCAACCAGTGCTGAAACTTTGGTGTCTTATGTTATTTTATGCAATCCCAGCATAAACGCAGACTAAGCCAGGATCCCAAAAATAGATGGAACAGTATGATCCACAAAAAAGGAACCAGGACGATGACTCGATGCGATGCGTTAATGGAAAAAAATTGAAGTTTACGAACAAGCTTGTCTTGTTAAATGGGGCGAGCGTGTTTGAGAGTCAGCCTGTAAACATCTTGTGAGACACGAGCAGGGAGAGGAAAGCTTCTTGATGCTTGGTACGGGTGCCAGTCTGTAGAGCTGTGTGTGTGTGTACACATTTTCCCCCTCGTGTAAAGTAAAAATACTTTTAAGTACTACTTAAGTCGTGTTTGGGGGTATCTGTACTTTAATTTACAATTGAGATTTTTGACAACTTTTACTTCACTACATTCTTAAAGAAAATGTGGTATGTTTTATTCAATACAATTTCCCTGACACTCAAAAGTACATTTTGAATGCTTAGAAGGACAGGATATTGATCTACAGTAGTTCACACACTTATCAAGAGAACATCCCTGGTCATCCCTACTGCCTCTGATCTGGAAGACTCACTTAACACAAATGTTTCCTTTGAAAAATGATGTCTGTGTGTTGGAGTGTGCCCCTGGCTATCCGTAAAATAATAATAACAATTGCTTTTTCTAAATATAAGCAATTTGAAATGATTTATACTTTTCCTTTTGATACATAACTATATTTTCTGCAATTACGTTTACCTTTGATCCTTAAGTATATTTAAAAACAAATACTTTTAGACTTCTACTCAGGTAGTATTTTACTGGGTGATGCACTTTTACATTTTAAGTTTACTTTTACTTGAGTCATTTTCTAATAAAGTATCTATACTTTTACTCAAGTATGACAATTGGGTACTTTTTCCAAGACTGTGTTTTACTATACTTGTGTGTACCAGAAGTCCTTTCAAGAATAGTAAACCAACTCAAATTCAGAGAAGTTAGTACATTTTGCCGGTCCTCACTTGTAAAAAGACTATTTTAAGCTTAGGGGATAGGTTTAGGGTTACATGCTGACCATACCGCCTGCGTCGCATGTGCGAGCGTTTCAAAATACACTACCAGTCAAAAGTTTGGGAACATCTACTCATTCAAGGGTTTTTCTTTATTTTTACTATTTTCTACATTGTAGAATAATAGTTAAGACATAAAAACTATGAAATAACACATATGGAATCATGTAGTATCCAAAAAAGTGTTAAACAAATCTAAATATATTTGAGATTTGAGATTCTTCAAATAGCCACCCTTTGCCTTGATGACAGCTTTGCACACACTTGGAATTCTCTCAACCAGCTTCATGAGGTAGTCACATGGTATGTATTTCAATTCACAGGTGTGCCTTCTTAAAAGTTTATATGTGGAATTTCTTTCCATCTTAATGTGTTTGAGCCAATCAGTTGTGTTGTGACAAGGTAGGGGTGGTTTACAGAAAATAGCCCTATTTGGTAAAAAGTCCAAGTCCATATTATGCCAAGAACAGCTCAAATAAGCAAAGAGAAACAACAGTCAATCAATTACTTTAAGAAATGAAGGTCAGTCAATACGGAAAATGTCAAGAACTTTGAAAGTTTCTCCAAAAACAGTCGCAAAAACCATCAAGCACTATGCTGAAACTGGCTCTCATGAAGACCACCGCAGGAATGGAAGACCCAGAGTTACCTCTGCTGCAGAGGATAAGTTCATTAGAGTTACCAGCCTCAGAAATTGCAGCCCAAATAAATGCATCACAGACACCAATAAGAAGAAGAGACGTGCTTGGGCCAAGAAACACGAGCAATGGACATTAGACAGGTGGACATTTGTCCTTTGGTCTGAAGTCCAAAATGGAGATTTTTGGTTCCAACCACCATGTCTTTGTGAGACGCTGTGTGGGTGAACGGATGATCTCCGCATATGTATTTCCTACCATAAAGTATGGAGGAGGAGGTGTTATGGTGTAGGAGTGCTTTGCTAGTGACACTGTCTGTGATTGAATTATAATTCAAGGCACTCTTAACCAGCATGGCTACCACAGCATTCTGCAGCGACACGCCATCCCATCTGGTTTACACTTAGTGGGACTATTATTTGTTTTTCAACAGGACAATGACCAACACACCACCAGGCTGTGTAAGGGCTATTTCACCAAGAAGGAGAGTGCTCGAGTGCTGCATCAGATGAGCTGGCCTCCACAATCCCCCAACCTCAAACAAATTGAGATGGTTTGGGATGAGTCAGACAGGTTTGCACTCTTGGAATTCTCTCAACCAGCTTCACTTGGAATGCTTTTCCAACAGTCTTGAAAGGGAACTCCTTCAACTTGGAAAAGCATTCCAGGTGAAGCTGGTTGAGAGAATTCCAAGAGTGCAAAGCTGTCATCAAGGCAAAGGGTGGCTATTTGAAGAATATCAAATCTAAAATATATTTAGATTTGTTTAACACTTTTTTGGTTACTACATGATTAGGGTTAGTGTTAGAATTAGGATTATAATTAGGGTTAGTGTTTACGTTTAGAGTTGGGGGTAGGAGTAAGTGTTAGGGGTTAAGGATAGGATTAAGGTTA
Source organism: Oncorhynchus nerka (assembly GCF_034236695.1). NCBI lineage: Eukaryota > Metazoa > Chordata > Actinopteri > Salmoniformes > Salmonidae > Oncorhynchus > Oncorhynchus nerka. The sequence goes on along the minus strand of NC_088410.1, from coordinate 75,519,126 downwards.
GGGTAAGGGTTAGATTTAGGGTTAGGTTTAGGGGTTAGGGAAAATAGGATTTTGAAAGGGATGCATTTTTGGTCCCCAAAAATTCCTCACAAGTATAGTAAGACATAGCTGTGTGTGTGGTGTGTGTGTGTGTGCATAAACTCATCTGCTGACGGAGGCACGGGGAGAATGGGTTACGAGATCCAACTAATTATCAGAAAACGCAGAGAAAAAAAATCTAAGCCTTGTCAAAAATACATTTTCTACAGCAACCGAGGTTTGGAAATTAGTTTGAAAAGTGTTTATTTGTTATAGATCCCAATTGTTTTCCATCTTTGATGCTGAATGTATTACCTCCAGCAGAAGGGGGCAGTATGGCGGGATACCCTGCCATGTTAAGAGTGTACACTGAAACATGCATGGAAGTAATTAGGTCTGTCCTTCCCTCCCTTCATTCTCTATGAAAATAGAACAAAAGACAAACAGTGAAGACGTCATTTCCTCTCCCTTTTATTACATTCCAAAAAGCCAGAGCGATTGCACCTGATTCCTTTATTATTGCCGTTATGATGACATTTCACATTTAGTTGATTCAGCTTTTCTCCCCCTGATTTCAATTGCTGATTATTCTACATCAGTCAGGGCTGATTTGATGAAAGAGCCAACAGAGTTATTGCTTTCCTCAGTCAAGTTATTACCCTGGCAGGCGCCTGCTCCGGAGCCAGCCACTATACTGTACAACGAAGACAAATAATAAGGCAGGGAACTGTGGGAAGCATGTGACACCTAAACAGATAACTGAGACAGCCAGAGGCACAGAGAAGACCCTGCAGTAGGACTCTGTGGCACCCCGCTCAGCCCTGCCACAGCTGCAGTTGATTCACTATTTGTCAATCTCTTTCAGAGTGAGGATGTTGTAGAGGTTCTGACACGACTATCACCTGCAGCTTGCTAGAAGAATGACAGGGAACCTCACAATTACCACATCTTCATCTTGTAATCAGCTACACACAGTCACACCCCCACTTCCCCCTGTTCTTACATTACATTAATTCTCCTCACAGGAGAATCACAGGCCAAGTCCTTCCTGACGGCAAGACAACAATTTTGTGGTCATTCAGCACAATTCAATTCACACAGATCACTGTAATGCTCCAGACCTTTTAGAAGAAACCATTCACCCCCTCCCCATGTCTCCCTTAAGGCTGCATGAGGAGAGATGATGGTTGATAATGGACCGGTTGAGATGGCTATTGAGAAGACAGTGGTTACAGAGAAAAGGGTTTGTGCCTAATTACATTCACAGGGTCATGTCCATGTTAATTTATGGACATCCACACACACACACACATACATGCATGCACACGCACGCAGACATTCACTTGGGGTAATTCCTTTTCTGTAACGATATGGTATGAGGTTGACTATCCCTCATACAGGCCACCATTTCCCTGTCAAAGCCTGCTCTCATCAGCATGATGAATTATTTTCTCTTGTCCTCCTAAGCGCCTTGGCTCATTTCACATTATGTTTGGCAAATCAGGAAATGGAGTGATTAACTATTTTGGGTGTCAACACCCAGTGTAAACGCTGCATTAATCATGTGCCGTGTGGCTGTTGTTCACCTATTTCATTTCCTGTCTCTCTACCCACTGGTGTGTCTGCACCCCTCCTGTCATTTCACGGTTTGTGCCTTCGTCAGTTGAGAGAGGTGCTTTGGGACAAGGGGAGGGAGGCTGCCAGCTCCTGATCTGGAAAATAGGCCAGCGCCAGGGCCTGAGGACATACACTCCAGCCTAAGGGACTGGCTATGTGTGCAGGGGTGGACTGGCTATCTGGCATTTCAGGAAAATGCCAGATGGGCTGGACAATTTTTATCCCTGTGGGCATGTAACTTTTTTTTGCAAAAAAATATAATTATCTGGCTAATAATGGGGGCCTTGAAGAAATAAATGGGCCGGTGTTTTAGAAATGCCAGGGCCAATTTCTGGTCCCAGTCCGCCGCTGGGTGTGTGTTTGTGTGCGTGTCTGAGTGTGTAGCCCAGCTTGATAATAACACGTACAGTTGAAGTCGGAGGTTTGCATACACTTAGGTTGGAGTCATTAAAACTCGTTTTTCAACCACTCCACAAATTTCTTGTTAACAAACTAGAGTTTTGGCAAGTCGGTTAGGACATCTACGAAGTGCATGACACAAATCATTTTTCCAACAATTGTTTACAGACAAATTATTTCACTTATAATTCACTGTTTCACAATTCCAGTGGGTCAGAAGTTTACATTCATTAAGTTGACTGTGCCTTTAAACAGCTTGGAAAAATCCAGAAAATGATGTCATGGCTTTAGAAACTTCCGATAGGCTAATTGACATCATTTGAGTCACTTGGAGGTGTACCTGTGGATGTATTTCAAGGCCTACCTTCAAACTAAGTGTCTCTTTGCTTGACGTCATGGGAAAATCAAAAGAAATTAGCCAAAAAAAATGGTAGACCCCCACAAGTCTTGTTCATCCTTGGGAGCAATTTCCAAACGCCTGAAGGTACCACGTTCATCTGTACAAACAAGAGTACGCAAGTAATAACACCATGGGACCACACAGCCGTCATAGGGGGACCACGCAGCTGTCTCCTAGAGATGAACGTGGTGCGAAAAGTGCAAATCAATCCCAGAACAACAGCAAAGGACCTTGTGAAGATGCTGGAGGAAACAGGTGCAAAAGTATCTATATCCACAGTAAAATGAGTCCTATATTGACATAACCTGAAAGGCTGCTCAGCAAGGAAGAAGCCACTGCTCCAAAACCGCCATAAAAAAGGCAGACTATGGATTGCAACTGCACATGGGGACAAAGATCGTACTTTTTGGAGAAATATCCTCTGGTCTGATGAAACAAAAATAGAACGGTTTGGTCATAATGACCATCGTTATGTTTGGAGGAAAAAGGGGGGGCTTGCAAACCGAAGAACACCATCCCAACCGTGAAGCACGGTGGTGGCAGCATCATGTTGTGGGTGTGCCCTGCTGCAGGAGGGGCTGGTGCACTTCACAAAATACATGACATCATGAGGCAGGACAATTATGTGGATATATTGAAGCAACATCTCAAGACATCAGTCAGGAAGTTAAAGCTTGGTCGCCAATGGGTCTTCCAAATGGACAATGACCCAAAGCATACTTCCAGAGTTATGGCAAAATGGCTTAAGGATAACAAAGTCAAGGTATTGGAGTGGCCATCACAAAGCCCGGCCCTCAATCTTATAGAAAATGTGTGGGTAGAACTGAAAAAGCATATGCGAGCAAGGAGGCCTACAAACCTGACTCAGTTACACCAGCTCTGTCAGGAGGAATGGGCCAAAATTCACCCAACTTATTGTGGGAAGCTTGTGGAAGGCTACCCAAAACGTTTGACCCAAGTTTTAATTTAAAGGCATTGCTACTAAATACTAATTGAGTGTATGTAAACTTCTGACCCACTGGGAATGTGATGAAAGAAATAAAAGCTGAAATAAATCACTCTCTACTATTATTCTGACATTTCACATTCTTAAAATAAAGTGGTGATCCTAACTGACCTAAGACAGGGAATTTTTACTAGGATTAAGTGTCAGGAATTGTGAAAAACTGAGTTTAAATGTATTTGGCTAAGGTGTATGTGAACTTCTGACTTCAACTGTATACTCTATCTTGCTTTCTAATAATCGGCTCGTAAGAGGGCAAACACTTAAAAATGTGGCCTACTAACACTCCACTAAGGTCAAGGCTGTGCTTGTACAATATCATAAAGCAGGGTGCATGGGGTTGATGCAGAACGGGAAACTAGGGCATTCTCTGAATCTCATCTGCACATCCCTTCCCCCCCTTCTGTGAAACTGTAACAGTCTAATAAACGTACAGTCTAGTTACACATCAGGTACTGCATAAGAGATAGGAAGAACCACTTTAAAGTAGTGATGGGGAAAATCCATACAGTTACATATCGGGATATCATTTTTGCGCTAGTTGGCTGTAGCTGCACCAAAACTCCAGTATTTTTCCATCATAAGTTCTCTATCTTCTTTTTAAATACGGAGTCTGAATAAAGTATTTGTTTCAGCAGTTTTATTTCCATCACTGGTCAAAACTTTCTCATGGCTCTCTCTTGTCCCACTGCAGAAAACATATGGTGAGCTATATATTTGGAACATCGAATCGCTAAAAAATCACAGTATCGTATCGCAATGCATATAGAATTGTGAGAATCGCAATAAATATCATATCGGCACCTAAGTATCATGATAATGTCATATCGTGGGGTCCCTGGCAATTCCCAGCCCTACTTTAAAGCTTCACTAGGTGTAAAGGGTGCAAAAGGAGGATGCTTTTGAGAGACATTTCTGTTACTAAAGAGTAGATAAGCCTCATGAAATAGCGCTCATTTCTGAAGAGTGGAGCATTTGCATAATGAAGGCATGCATGCGCCGTTGGTGGTTTCTAATCCTGGCAGATGGGGGATAAACGGAGGTAAAGAAAGCATCCAGATGCTCACCCCAAAACACACTTACCTTAACTAACCTAGCACAATTAAATGAGGGGTGTGTGTGTGTGTGTGTGTGTGTGTGTGTGTGTGTGTGTGTGTGTGTGTGTGTGTGTGTGTGTGTGTGTGTGTGTGTGTGTGTGTGTGTGTGTGTGTGAGAGAGAGAGAGAGTGAGATAATGAAAAGCTCCCTTATTTTCTTTGCTAGATAAGCAACCCAGGGATTTCACTATTGTTCTAGGTCTGTGGTTTTATCTGAATGAGTGCCAGTTCTCGGGCCTATAGCTATGGCTGGAGGGAGCATTGGAGGTAGTAGCAGAGAGGGTGTGTGTGTGTGTGTGTGTGTGTGTGTGTGTGTGTGTGTGTGTGTGTGTGTGTGTGTGTGTGTGTGTGTGTGTGTGTGTGTGTGTGTGTGTCAGGAGGAATTGCGGATTGCTTGTGTGTGAAATTCATGCAGAGACCCCAAGCCCTCCAGGGGACCCTGTAATTTATTCTCTGAAGCCCTGTCAGCAAAACACAAACACACACACATTGGGGCTCTACAGGGAGGTTCTATCGTCACAGTGCCAGTCTTAATTAGCGACCCTCTGTGCTCCTCCAGCTCATCTCATGGGTTATCCTGCTGCTGCTGTCCAGCCATAACACATCTGTCCTGGGCCTCACAGAGAGCCACCAGCCCCTGCCCAGTCCCCAACACCATCCTGTTCCAGCCATTTACTGCACTAGTTTACACTAGAAATCATCACTGGGGACTTACATGATTCCATTATACATCTCAGCTATTTAGGGATGGGGGGGGGGATTAACAAGTTAGCAGCTGCTTACAGAGCAGTGAGTTTTGCCATTGTGCAACATGTGGACTATCAGTTTTGTAATTCCAATGGAGGTGAACGGATGCAATAAGACCAGATATTAACTTGTTTAATTTAGGTGATATTTTCTCACTGATTAATTGAGGCCTCTGTAAAAAACGTGGAACCCACTGCCTATGTCCCTAAGGACTCAGTGTATGGAGAGGAAGAGTAGCATGCTCTACCCATACACTAAATCAGCCTTGTCTCTCCCTCTTAATGTTCCTCAGTGTACAGAATCAAATTCAGACATGCTTTAGTACGGAGTAAGCACTAGCAGCCTGTCTGGGATGATTTCCAAATGCAACACAACACTGATCAACAAAAGCACATGCGCAACCACTTATCACAGAACCCTTTAAGATCAGCATAATTTATTTATAGCTGGCCCTGAGCTGCCATTTTGCTGTTAAGTGGGCATTCATGGCTACATATACTGTGATGCATATTGACCACTCTGCAGTCTGCCTCATAAAACAATCCCACCAATGTCGCTGTGTTACTCATTAAAAATGCACTGGCCAGAAATGTCTGTCTTAAAAGGCAATTAAGTAAGTGTGGCACACGCAGGCCTGGATTAGAGCAGGGCCCAGTTTCTCAGGTCTGCATGTGGAAATCAATAGGCACTTAGCGTTGCAGGCTTACAGCATGCTGCCCCCGATGTGGCTCTATCCTTAGCTGTTCCAAGAAGACACCTTCTACCACAGACAATGGAGCATGAAACAGAAATGTCAAACACCAGCACAGGATAAGAACGGAAGATTTTAGCATGTTGTCGCTTGTGTCATTACTGTTTCCCCATTTCCTGTTAGTCAATAATGTGGCACTCAGACAGAGAGAAACATTTTCTCTTGTGGAGGGGTTCTGAGATAAAGCTTGGTGAATTAAAGGTCATTCAACATTCAATGGCTGAGACAACTCATTCTGTACACGTCTGTGTGACAATGGTTTTTATGTTTTGTATTTCTGTCTGAACAATGAATACAATGAGTTATGTTAAATGTTCTGTTTTGTAATCATGCAAGTCATCAAGGCCCAAGGCCTAACACAAAACAGGTTGGCATTAATTGGAATAATTAATGTGCTGGCCGGCAGGTAGCCTAGTGGTTAGAGTGTTGGGCCAATAACCGAAAGGTTGCTAGATCAAATCCCTGAGCTGACAAGGTAAATATCTGCAGGCAGTCACTACCTGACACATTCATAAAATATGATTTCAAACCTAACCACAATATAACTAGGCAAGTCAGTTAAGACTTGCCTAGTTATAAATTCTTATTTACAATGACAGCCTAGAAACAGTGGCTAAACTTCCTTATTCAGGGGCAGAACAACAGATTTGTACCTTGTCAGCTCGTGGATTTGATCTAGCAACTGGCCCAATGCTCTAACCACCTGCCAGCCTAACCCTAACCTTAAATTAAGACCAAAAACCGATTTTATTGTTTTCATTATTTTTTACGATATACAGACAATTTTTACTTTGCAGTTGGCCTATCTAGTGGAAATCACTCAGTTGTATTGTATTTGTACTTTATTTATTATGGAGCCCCAGTTCTGCCTCCAGGACAAGATTCATCCCAATAAATGTCAACCTGCCATAGCCCTATGAGTTCAGGCTGCCAAAAAGACAGGCTCCCTTCTAATTTCCCCCATCCAGCAGCGACGCCTTCGCTCTGACTAAAAGGTCAGTCTGATAATTATGTGCTTCTGAGCAGAGCCCAGTGCAGCTCTGTCTGGCTGGCTGGCTGTCATTCTTTCTGTAAAACTGTGCTGTAACACATCAGCCACAATCCATCACCACTTCATCCAGAGTCGGGCCGAGCAGAGCAGAGCAAAGCTAGTGCATTAAGACATTTCATTTTAGCAGCCGCTAACCTAATTAGCCCGGATCCCGCGCATCTCTGCATTCTAATAACTAATTAGCATGAGTACAACTCGGCTGGGGCTGGGGCTGAGGAGAGAAAAGAGCCGCAGGCAACCCTCATGTCCTTCCCCCTCTCTTTTTTCTCTCAATTTTTAATTTCTTTCTATTTCCATCTCTCGCTCCTAACTACCACTCTATCTCTCTCTTAGAAAACAAAGCAGGGGGATGGAAAAGGGGATCTATACATTTTTTTGAATGTAGCAGTTTCTCAGGAGACAGAGGAAGAGACATTTTCCAAGAAAAACTTTATGAACAGAGCCTGGGGAAGCTGGGCCAGAGAGAGAGACGACAACGGTCCTCCATTCTTTGATTAAAAGAAAGGAGAGCTGCTTCAGCACTGATCAGCACGAGGGAAGAGGTGGGAGTGAGAGAAAGAGGAAAGGGGAAAGAGAGACCCTAAAAAGATAAACATATTTTAAAAGGGGGAAGAGGAAAATAACAGAACAGGGCATGTGTGTGTGTGCGATGTGCTATGCAGAGGCACAGGTTTACATTTCTCCTCTCTGAAATCCCCGGGCCAACCAGAACTCCCCTGGGTGATCCACCTACGCTACAGACGTACATTCTCCACCATGCATCATAGCAACACTTACACTGCAGTTCACATCAGCAAGCAAAGGCAACGTCATGAAAAATGCATTATTAAAAGTGCCCGGGGGAGGAGGGGGGATTCAGAGTGATACACATTCATACAGAGAAAGAGGGGGGAGGAGGAGGGGGGGGGGATTCAGAGTGATATACAGAGAAATTCAGGAGACAGGGCTGAGAGAGCACGGTAGATGCTGGTGCTTTGTTGTGCAAACCTCTCATTCACACAGACAGACTCTGGTGAGGATGGACAGTCTACTGACAACACAAACAGTATATGGATCACAATGTGGCTTATACACTACATGACCAAAAGTATGTGGGCAAAATCATGGGCAAAATCATGCTATAACAGCCTCCACTCTTCTAAGAGGGCTTTCCATTAGATGTTGGAACATTGCTGCGGGGATGTTGGGCGATTAGGCCTGGCTCGCAGTCGGCGATCCAATTCATCCCAAAGGTGTTCGATGGGGTTGAGGTCAGGGCTCTGTGCAGGCCAGTCAATTTCTTCCACACTAATCATGACAAACCATTTCTGTATGGACCTTGCTTTGTGCACAGGGATATTGTCATGCTGAAACAGGAAAGGGCCTTCCCCAAACTGTTGCCACAAAGTTGAAAGCAAAGAATCTGATAGTATGCTGTAGCATTAAGATTTCCCTTCACTGGAGCTAAGGGGCCTAGCCCGAACCATGAAAAACAGCACCAGACCATTATTAATCCTCTGCCAAGCTTTACAGTTGGCACTATGCATTGGGGCAGGTAGCGTTCTCCTGGCTTACACCAAACCCAGATCCGTCTGTCAGACTGCCAGATGGTGAATCGTTATTCATCACTCCAGAGAATGCATTTCCACTGCTCCAGAGTCCACCGGCTGCAAGCTTTACACCACTCCAGCCGATGATTGGCATTGCGCATGGTGATCTTAGGCTTGTGTGCCGCTGCTCGGCCATGGAAACCCCTTTCATGAAGGCAGTTTGGAACTCGGTAGTGAGTGTTGCAACCGAGGACAGACCATTTTTACATGCTGCAGCACTCACCGGTCCCCTTCTGTGAGCTTGTGTGGCCTATCACTTTGCGGCTGAGCCACTGTTGCTCCTAGACGTTTCCTCTTCACAATAACAGCAGACAGACTGACCGGGGCAGCTGTAGCAGGGCAGAAATTTGACAAACTGCCTGTTGGAAAGGTGGCATCCTATGACATGCCACGTTGAAAGTCACTGAGCTTTTCAGTAAGGCCATTCAACTGCCAATGTTTGTCTATGGTGAATGCATTGCTGTATACTCGATTTCACACAACTGTCACCAACAGGTCTGGCTGAAATAGCCAAATCCACTCATTTGAAGGGGCGTCCACATACTTTTGTATATACAGTTGAAGTCGGAAGTTTATATACGCTTAGGTATATTAAAACTAGTTTTTCAACCACTCCACAAATGTCTTGTTAACAAACCATAGTTTTGGCAAGCCGGTTAGGACATCTATTTTGTGCAATCAAAATAAATCAGCCAAGACCTAAAAAAAAAAAAATGGTAGACCTCCGCAAGTCTGGTTCATCCTTGGGAGCAATTTCCAAACATCTGAAGGTACCAAGTTCATCTGTACAAACAATAGTACGCAAGTATAAACACCATGGGACCATGCAGCCGTCATACCGCTCAGGAAGGAGACGCGTTCTGTCTCCTAGAAATGAACGTACTTTGGTGCGAAAAGTGCAACTCAATCCCAGAACGACAGCAAAGGACCCTGTGAAGATGCTGAAGGAAACAGGTACAAAAATATCTATAAAATATCTATATCCACAGTAAAAGTTCTATATCAACATAACCTGAAAGGCCGCTCAGCAAGGAAGCCACTGATGAAAGAAATAAAAGCTGAAATAAATCATTCTCTCTACTATTATTCTGACATTTTAAATTCTTAAAATAAAGTGGCGATCCTAACTGACCTAAGACAGGTAATTATTACTAGGATTAAACGTCAGGAATTGTGAAAAACTGAGTTTAAATGTATTTGTCTAAGGTGTATGTAAACTTCCGACTTCAAATGTATAGTGGATCTGCCTCTGCTTCTGCCTCTGTCTCTCACTCTTGAACACAGTTCCTGTCTGCTTGAAAAGATGCCCACTGGTCCACTCAGTCAGGCTCCTGAGTCACAGATACTCATCTCAGAGGAGAATTCATCAAGTATGTTTTTTTATTGATCTAATTTTGCAGCAAGCCACAAACACACACACATTCTTTGTCAGTGGGGATCACCATGGAGATGGAACAGAAACAAAGAAAAGGCTTATTCTTATTCTATTAGGTGGAGAAAAAAAAGAGGAGGCGGCAGGATGGCAGAGGGCCTTGGTTTCTATGCCCCCTGTACCCAATCTACATATCCTCCTTACATCCTCCTCACCCTCTCCAATCCTCCCTCTCTAAAGCATTAACTTTCAGTCAAATCCAAGGAGATCCCTATGCAGCCCTTCGCCTGCAAGGTTGACCCCTCCTCTCTTTCAATTGCTGCTCCACAGTTTCACAGATTGAATGAGGATTAGAAAGCAGCGGACAGATTGCTAGAGGTGATGTCACCCGAGAGGGGAAGGGCTATCAAACATTTTGAGGTGACTCAGAGGCTAGAGCAGCGTACACAGACCCTAGGACCACCCACAAACACAGCCAAAACTGTCTGTTCATGTTCATCAGCTGGTGCATACAGCTGGCCCTCTCTGGGATCTACGCTAGCTACACCACCGGTATGCATTCAAGAACACACACCGTCATGGAATTCACATGTGTAACCTCTATGCTCTGTGAGTGTCTCAATGCCATGTGATTGATCTAAAGGAGGGAGAGACTGAGGAGGGAGACTGTTCTTCTGAGGCTGATATGACTGACTGGCTGCTCATGATGCATTCAGGAGATTACTCTGAACAATACACTAGCAAACAAAACAGTACGGAAACAACATAGAATCAAGTTTACAGAATAACAGAGAGAGAGAGGAGAGAAAGAGTTAGTAGGGAGTAGAGAGCCTTCATGTCCAGTAGGCCATCATAGTTATACAATGACATGATTGGCCCTAATCAGAGGCTACACTTAGTTACGCAACAGGAACTCAGTGCAGCGACCTTCAGAGACACATACAGACAGGATGCAGGGGACACTCTATCCCTGTCCCGATAACTAATTTAAAAATGTTATATACACTATCTGTCAAAAGTTTTAGAACACCTACTCATTCAAGGGTTTTTCTTTATTTTGACTATTTTCTACATTGTAGAATAATAGTGAAAACATCAAAACTATGAAATAACACAAATGGAATCATGTAGTAACCAAAAAAGTGTTAAACAAAGCAAAATATATTTTATATTTGAGATTGCTTTCATGATAGCTTCCCACACATTCTCTCAACCAGCTTCACATGGAATGATTTTCCAACAATCTTGAAGGAGTTCCCACATATTCTGAGCACTTGTTGGCTGCTTTTCTTTCACTGTGCGGTCCAACTCATCCCAAATCATCTCAATTTGGATGAGGTCGGGGGATTGTGGAGGCCAGGTCATCTGATGCAGCACTCCATCACTCTCCTTCTTGGTCAAATAGCCCTTATACAGCCTGATACAAGGCACACATTGGTAATAGTTCTTCAATTTATGCTATGAAAGCAATGTTGTCAACTGCCATTTCCAACTTTAACCTGTGACAACCTCCTTCAATTTTGGGAGCATACATTTAAATCATTTAGCAGACGCATTTATCGACAGGGACTTACAGGAGCAATTAGGGTTAAGTGCCTTGTTCAAGGGCACAGACAGATTTTTTACCTAGTCGGCTTGCAGATTCAAACCAGCGGCCTTTCTGTTACTGGCTCAGTCTCTTAACCGCTAGGCTACCTGCCGCCTAATCAAAGAAATCTGTTTCTAATCAGTCAGCTTAACATCAATAGAAGGGGGAGAGGAGAAGTTGGCAGGATTGGTGCAATAGGAAGAAGAGATGCAGCTGCTGGTGTGGGCAGCAGAGGCACCTGTCTCACCACAGACATACAGCGACAGAGGATGGCTTTCCTGATGGCTGTGATGACCTGTAATAGGCCCAAAGCCCTTGCCAGGATTATAATAAGTGTACTCCAATGGGGATGAATTGAGACCCACACAGGAGAGTCTACACAACCTGACTGGGAGACATGTGTCCAATGAATACTGTAGAAGCGCCACAGAACATCACGTAACACACACACACACGGATGATCTGGCACAGTTGGTCTTCAGCACAAGCAGGGGTGCATTAGATGAGCCCCCCACGGTGCTCTGAGCGCACATTCGTTATTATGATCTTGAGATATCTCTGTTTAATGACTTTTTCCCCTGCAGCGAGCACATAGAAATCCTTCAATGTCTGTCCTAAAGTGTAATCATACACACTACATTCAAAAGTTTGGGTCACTTAGAAATGGGGTCACTTAGAAATGCCCTTGGGGTTTTATAAAAGCACCTTTTTGTCCATTAAAATAACATCAAATTGATCAGAAATACAGTGTAGACATTGTTAATGTTACAAATGTCTATTGTAGCTGGAAACGGCTGATTTTTTTATGGAATATCTACATAAGCGTACAGAGGCCCATTATCAGCAACCATCACTCATGTGTTCCAATGGCACGTTGTGTTAGATAATCCAAGTTTATAATTTTAAAAGACTAATTGATCATTAGAAAAACATTTTGCAATTATGTTAGCACAGCTGAAAACTGTTGTCCTGATTAAAGAAGCAATACAACTGGCCTTCTTTACACTAGTTGAGTATCTGGAGCATCAGAAATTGTGGGTTTGATTACACCCGCAAAACACCAGTCTCAACGTCAACAGTGAAGAGGCGACTCTGGGATGCTGGCCATCTAGGCAGAGTTCCTCTGTCCAGTGTCTGTGTTCTTTTGCCCATCTTAATCTTTTCTTTTTATTGGCCAGTCTGAGATATGTTTTTTTCTTTGCAACTCTGCCTAGAAGGCCAGCATCCCGAAGTCGTCTCTTCACTGTTGACGTTGAGACTGGTGTTTTGCAGTTTTATTTAATGAAGCTGCCAGTTGAGGACTTGTGAGGTGTCTGTTTCTCAAACTAGACACTCTAATGTACTTGTCCTCTAGCTCAGTTGCTCAGTTGGGCCTCCCACTTCTCTTTCCATTCTGGTTAGAGACAGTTTGTGCTGTTCTATGAAGGGCATAGTACAGAGCGTTGTACGAAATCTTCAGTTTCTTGGCAATTTCTCGCATGGAGTAGCCTTCAATTCTCAGAACAAGAATAGACTGACGAGTTTCAGAAGAAAGTTCTTTGTTTCTGGTAATTTTGAGCCTGTAATCAAACCCACAAATGCTGATGCTCCAGATACTCAACTAGTCTAAAGAAGTCCAGTTTTATTGCTTCATTAATCAGGACAACAGTTTTCAGCTGTGCTAACATAATTGAAAAAGGGTTTTCTAATGATCAATTAGCCTTTTAAAATGATAAACTTGGATTAGATAACACAACGTGCCATTGGAACACAGGAGTGATGGTATGCCTACAGTATGTAGATATTCCATTAAAAAACTGCTAGAATAGTCATTTAGAACATTAACAATGTCTAGACTGTATTTCTGATCAATTTGATATTATTTTAAGAGGAAAAAAAAGAGCTTTTCTTTCAAAAACAAGGAAATGTCAAAGTGACCCCAAACTTTTGAACGGGAGCGTATATCTCTAGCAACCATAACCTCTAATGATAAGAGCCTGTCTAGTCTCAACTTTCCTCTCATCCACCCCTACATCTCAGGCCCACTGCCCATTAGAAACCACCCTGGCCTGGGTGTGGGCTATAGCAGTAACACCTGAGGGAAGGAGTAAGTCTGAACGAGAACCAAACCTGATTATATAGTGTTAGGGGAAACACGAGACACCATTCATCCATCACGGCAGCTGTTTTCCCGCTCCATTGAGTGGCTCCTTGCTTTAGTCTGTCTCTCAGTCATGCTCTGTGCTCCATTAGGAGCTGATGTGTTAATAACCTTTCAGACTATTGAACCTGTAATGATCTGAATACGTGTGTGTTTGTGATCCTGTTAGCCTCTGTAGATCCATAGCCCACCTCCTCACTGACTCTATTACCCTCTGATCCCAATGAAGGAAGTACTGCAGCACAAACTGACCTCTGGTCCACAACTTCATCCAATCCATCCTGTTTCAGGTTTGCATGCACGTTTTCCAGAGTGACTGACATGTAAAGTGGAAAGTTAGTGTGTTATAGTTGAACACACATACTGTAGATTCACAGATATGCATATATAAAACAGGAACGAATCATAAAATGTACATTAATGTACATAAACATTGTGAAGTGTACATTGGAGCACACATGCAATAGAGAAGGAAATGGTGAAGAAATCAAGCTAATCAGCAGAGATAATCAGACCAGGCTGATATATTGTTCTCCTTCAACGTTATCTCCCGCTTGATTCCGGCTGGGGGCGGGACAAAGATGACCGTTTCCTGTTTGTAGGGAGTGGGCTCACATCCTCACAGTGAAATATCATTCAGCAGGACATTGGTTTGAGTGAAACGTTGAGGAAATGTTCACTTCATGCCCCCTGGTCTCCACCATCTATACTACACTGGAGAAAGTTCCCTTTGATCGTTGAGGCAAAGTGCCCCTCTCAGCACCGTATAGCCTTGCTCTTGTTCTTTAGTCCTGGGGTGTGAACAATGTGAACTTCAGAGAGCAGGTCCAGGCTCTAATCAGCCACTTCAGAGGAACCTTCTCCTGCTGAGGCTGAGGGAAACCCTGTTCTGATTAAGGTCTGGTTTAACAAAGGCCTGCTGCTGGCTCTACTCTCCACTGTCCTGACCTGTTCACAGGTTCATGTAATCTACCGTTACATAACTGTTCAAGGGAAGAACCTTCACTGCCCTTCTGTTCCTCTATATGAAATGGCAGAAATCAAATCTGTCCATCTGTCTCCTTCCTTGACTCAGCTAGGTGTGTTAGATCTTTCGGGAGGAGTAGAGCAGATAGAAGGAGCTAGCTAGCCGCTTGGCTGCTCCAGGCTTTCACCTAACCACCCACTGTTCACATAGACCCACTGTCATTACACAAGCATGTCAACCTCTCTCCCTCCCAAAGTTCAGATCTCAGGCTCACAGGGAACCTGATGAAATATAGAATAGTAATGCATTAAGATGGCACTGGTGTGTACCCCATATCAGAAATTAAAGTTCTCTGCTGACTTCCAGCGCCGACAGAGATGGCCGCCTCGCTTCGCGTTCCTAGGAAACTATGCAGTTTTTTGTTTTTTCACGTGTTATTTCTTACATTGGTACCCCAGGTCATCTTAGGTTTCATTACATACGGTCGAGAAGAACTACTGAATATAAGAGCAGCGTCAACTCACCATCAGTACGACCAAGAATATGCCTTTCGCGAAGCGGATCCTGTGTTCTGCCTTTCACCCAGGACAACGGAATGGATCCCAGCCGGCGACCCAAAACAACGACTTCGTGAAAGAGGGAAACGAAGCGGTCTTCTGGTCAGACTCCGGAGACGGGGACATCGCGCACCACTCCCTAGCTTACTTCTCGCCAATGTCCAGTCTCTTGACAACAAGGTTGATGAAATCCGAGCAAGGGTAGCATTCCAGAGGGACATCAGAGACTGTAACGTTCTTTGCTTCACGGAAACATGGCTCACTCGAGAGACGCTATCGGAGTCGGTGCAGCCAGCTGGTTTCTCCACGCATCGCGCGGACAGAAACAAACATATTTCTGGTAAGAAGAGGGGCGGGGGCGTATGCTTTATGGTTAACGAGACGTAGTGTGGTCACAACAACATACAGGAACTCAGGTCCTTCTGTTCACCTGACTCACAATCAAATGTCGACCTCATTATCTACCAAGGGAATTCTCTTCGATTATAATCACAGCCGTATATATTCCCCCCAAGCAGACACATCGATGGCTCTGAACAAACTTTATTTGACTCTTTGCAAACTGGAATCCACATATCCTGAGGCTGCATTCATTGTAGCTGGGGATTTTAACAAGGCTAATCTGAAAACAAGACTCCCTAAATTGTGTCAGCATATCGATTGCGCAACCAGGGCTGGTAAAACCTTGGATCATTGCTATTCTAACTTCCGCGGCGCATATAAGGCCCTCCCCCGCTCTTCTTTCGGAAAAGCTGACCACGACTCCATTTAGTTGCTCCCTGCCTACAGACAGAAGCTAAAACAAGAAGCTCCCGCGCTGAGGTCTGTTCAACGCTGGTCCGACCAATCTGATTCCACGCTCCAAGACTGCTTCCATCACGTGGACTGGGATAAGTTTCGTATTGCGTCAAACAACAACATTGACGAATACGCTGATTCGGTGAGCGAGTTCATTAGAACGTGCGTTGAATATGTCGTTCCCATAGTAACGATTAAAACATTCCCAAACCAGAAACTGTGGATTGATGGCAGCATTCGCTTGAAACTGAAAGCGCGAACCACTGCTTTTAATCAGGGCAAGGTGACCGGAAACATGACAGAATACAAACAGTGTAGCTATTCCCTCCGCAAGGCAATCAAACAAGCTAAGCGTCAGTATAGAGACAAAGTAGAATCGCAATTCAACGGCTCAGACACAAGAGGTATGTGGCAGGGTCTAAAGTCAATCACGGATTACAAAAAGAAAACCAGCCCAGTCACGGACCAGGATGTCTTGCTCCCAGGCAGACTAAATAACTTTTTTCGCTTTGAGGACAATACAGTGCCACTGACACGGTGCGCAACCAAAACATGCGGACTCTCCTTCACTGCAGCCGAGGTGAGTAAAACATTTAAACGTGTTAACCCTCGTAAGGCTGCAGGCCCAGACGGCATCCCCAGCCGCGCCCTCAGAGCATGCGCAGACCAGCTAGCTGGTGTGTTTACGGACATATTCAATCAAACCTTATCTCAGTCTGCTGTTCCCACATGCTTCAAAAGGGCCACCATTGTTCCTGTTCCCAAGCAAGCTAAGGTAACTGAGCTAAACGACTACCGCCCTGTAGCACTCACTTCCGTCATCATGAAGTGCTTTGAGAGACTAGTCAAGGACCATATCACCTCCACCCTACCTGACACCCACTCCAATTTGCTTACCGCCCAAATAGGTCCACAGACGATGCAATCTCAACCACACTGCACACTGCCCTAACCCATCTGGACAAAAGGAATACCTATGTGAGAATGCTGTTCATCGACTACAGCTCAGCATTTAACACCATAGTACCCTCCAAACTCGTCATCAAGCTCGAGACCCTGGGTCTCGACCCCGCCCTGTGCAACTGGGTACTGGACTTCCTGACGGGCCGCCCCCAGGTGGTGAGGGTAGGTAACACCATCTCCACCCCGCTGATCCTCAACACTGGGGCCCCACAAGGGTGCGTTCTGAGCCCTCTCCTATACTCCCTGTTCACCCACGACTGCATGGCCACGCACGCCTCCAACTCAATCATCAAGTTTGCGGACGCCACAACAGTGGTAGGCTTGATTACCAACAACGACGAGACGGCCTACAGGGAGGAGGTGAGGGCCCTCGGAGTGTGGTGTCAGGAAAATAACCTCACACTCAACGTCAACAAAACTAAGGAGATGATTGTGGACTTCAGGAAACAGCAGAGGGAACACCCCCCTATCCACATCGATGGGACAGTAGTGGAGAGGGTAGTAAGTTTTAAGTTCCTCGGCGTACACATCACAGACAAACTGAATTGGTCCACCCACACAGACAGCATCGTGAAGAAGGTGCAGCAGCGCCTCTTCAACCTCAGGAGGCTGAAGAAATTTGGCTTGTCACCAAAAGCACTCACAAACTTCTACAGATGCACAATCGAGAGCATCCTGTCAGGCTGTATCACTGCCTGGTACAGCAACTGCTCCGCCCACAAACGTAAGGCTCTCCAGAGGGTAGTGAGGTCTGCACAACGCATCACCGGGGGCAAACTACCTGCCCTCCAGGACACCTACACCACCCGATGTCACAGGAAGGCCATAAAGATCATCAAGGACAACAACCACCCGAGCCACTGCCTGTTCACCCCGCTATCATCCATAAGGCGAGGTCAGTACAGGTGCATCAAAGCTGGGACCGAGAGACTGAAAAACAGCTTCTATCTCAAGGCCATCAGACTGTTAAACAGCCACCACTAACATTGAGTAGCTGCTGCCAACACACTGACTCAACTCCAGCCACTTTAATAATGGGAATTGATGGGAATTGATGTAAAATATATCACTAGCCACTTTAAACAATGCTACTTAATATAATGTTTACATACCCTACATTATTCATCTCATATGTATACGTATATACTGTATTCTATATCATCTACTGCATATTTATGTAATACATGTATCACTAGCCACTTTAAACTATGCCACTTTGTTTACATACTCATCTCATATGTATATACTGTACTCAATACCATCTACTGTATCTTGCCTATGCTGCTCTGTACCATCACTCATTCATATATCTGTATGTACATATTCTTTATCCCTTTACACTTGTGTGTATAAGGTAGTAGTTTTGGAATTGTTAGTTAGATTACTCGTTTGTTATTACTGCATTGTCGGAACTAGAAGTATAAGCATTTCGCTCCACTCGCATTAACATCTGCTAACCATGTGTATGTGACAAATACATTTGATTTGGGCTAAAACTTCTGACCGTTTAACATGGTTAGAACCAACAGAGCAACCTGCCAGATACAGTATATAAAAACTGGTGTAGAACTAAACTATACTTAGTTAACTAGGCAAGTCAGTTAAGAACAAATTCTTATTTACAATGACGGCCTACACCGGCCAAACTCAGACAACGCTGGGCCAATTGTGCGCCCCCCAATCACAGCCGGTAGTGATAAAGCCTGGATTCAAACCAGGCTGTCTGTAGTGACACCTCAAGGGGAAAGGGGGGATACCTAGTCAGTTGTACAACTGAATGCTTTCAACTGAAATGCGTCTTCCGCATGTAACCCAACCACTCTGAATCAGAGAGGTGCAGGGGGCTGACTTAATCGACATCCACAGCACCCAGGGAACAGTGCCTTACCTTGCTCAGGGGCAGAACCACAGATTTTTACCTTGTCAGCTCGGGGATTCAATCCAGCAACCTTTCAATTACTGGCCCAACGCTCTAACCACTAGGCTACCTGCCGCCCCGAACTCACTGAGATGCAGTGCCTTAGACCGCTGCGCCACTCGGGAGCCTGGGATGTAGCCCTGCTTTTAATTAGGGTATAAAATAAATACCTTTAGAGTATGTCTTGCAAAATATCCTGTATGCTAATAAACCAAATTAGTTTTCATAAGCTTTCCTAGTTGTAAGATAGTTGTTTTATGAGATCTATGTTTTATGAGTATTGACCGATATGAAAATGGATGTAGTTGATAAGATAAAATAAATCTGAGCAAAGCATTCAGTGCTTTGATATTGAAAATCCTAATCAGCCAAAAAGAAACAGGTAGACAATTATCTATGAAACTGTCAGGAAAAATAGTAACATACACCTACTTGTCAAACACCTACTTGTCAAACATCACATTCCAAAATTATGGGAATGAACATGGAGTTTGTCCCCCCTTTGCTGCTATAACAGCCTCCACTCATCTGGGAAGGCTTTCCACTACATGTTGGAACATTGCAGTGAGGACTTGCTTCCATTCAGCCACAAGAGCATTCGTGAGGTCGGCACTGATGTTGGGCGAATAGGCCTGGCTCGCAGTCGGCGTTCCAATTCATCCCAAAGGTGTTTGATGGGGTTGAGGTCAGGGCTCTGTGCAGGCCAGTCAAGTTCTTGCAATCTTGATCAACCATTTCTGTATGGACCTCGCTTTGTGCACGGGGGCATTGCCATGCTGAAACAGGAAAGTGCCTTCCACCAAACTGTTGCCAAAAAGTTGGAAGCACAGAATTGTGTAGAATGTCATTGTATGCTGTAGCGTTAAGATTTTCCTTCACTGGTCCTAAGAGGTCTAGCCCGAGCCATGAAAAACAGCTCCATAACATTATTCCTCATCCACCAAACTTTACAGTTGTCACTATGCATTGGGGCAGGTAGCGTTCTCCTGGCATCGGCCAAACCCAGATTCGTACTTCGGACTGCCAGATGGGAAACCGTGATTCATCACACCAGAGAATGCGTTTCCACGGCTCCGGAGTCCAATGGCGGCAAACTTTACACCACTCCAGCCGAAGCTTGGCATTGCACATGGTGATCTTAGGCTTGTGTGCAGCTATTTTTACGAGCTATGCGCTTCAGCACTCGGCGGCCACGTTCTGTGAACTTCCCTGCTGAGCCGTTGTTGCTCCTAGATGTTTCCACTTCACAGTAATAGCACTTAGAGTTGACCGGGGCAGGTCTAGCAGGGCAGAAATTTGAAGAACTGACTTGTTGGAAAGGTGGCATCATATGACAGTGCCATATTGAAAGTCACTGAGTTCTTCAGTAATGCAATTCTACTGCCAATGTTTGTCTATGCAGATTGCATGGTCGTGTGCTTGATTTTATACACCTGTGGCTGAAATAGCCGAATCCACTAATTTTAAGTGGTGTCCACATACTTTTGTATATATAGTGTATTTACTCAACGTATTTACTCAATACTCCCAACTGTACTGTATTTCATCATGCGTGGCATGGTAGATTTTCCTTCTCTGTCCTGCCGTTGCTAGATTTCCTCCACCTTATATAGATTAAGGTATTATCATAAATACTAAGCATATGTGTGTAAGCTGCTTACTGTACAATTTAATTTTCTGAAATACAGATTAAAATTGTGCTGAATTAAACAGACACAGCGAAATGTCAATGAGGCAGAAACCATATTATAGATTAATGAAGGATTATGTTCTTGATGATCTGAGCAGTAGCATATGGCTCCTGTCCTGTCCTGTCCTATTCTGTCCTGCTCTGTCCTGTTCTCTGTCATACATTGACTGACAGGGAGAGAGCTGTTTTCTGCCACCCTCCTCTTGGCGGATGGGAGAGTTTCTCAGGTTCCAGGTTTGTGTTTTTTCTCTGTGTTCTGCGAAGCCTGATACTCTTCAATAAAAAGGTGGCGCCACTCTTGGCTGTTACGGAGTGCTATTGACAAGATTCATGTGGTAAAGAAGCGAGAAAAGGATCCATTCCGCAGCACCTCTGAAGTATCGACAGAGATGGACCACGGAAACAAACCCACAAAGGTTGTCTGCTGGATGTCTGGGATTGAGAGGTCAAGCATGCTGTCTGACCTCAGTCTGTAGTGACTGTAAAACAGGTCTTGTCTGTGTGGATACAGCATGGCTAGAAGGGTATGGCTCTGGTGCTATGAAAAAGTTACCTAATTAATGTCAGAGCTAGCTGTGGTGCAGCATCCAAGACAAATAATGCCCCCGATCAGCTGCATAGGCAGAAATACGGCTTGCAGAATTAAATAATTTATGGCTAGAGCTTCATGCATTGTGAATTGCATAGCCTAACAGGTACATTGTTACAGTAAATGTTTATGTGTGTCTTTAAATGGTTCTGTTAAAACCACTCACGATCAATAAAATCCACATAGAATGGCTTATAAAGAAAAACACTCTCATAACGTGTCGGCACCAGTGCAGGAGTTAATATGTGCCAGTGACCCATTGCAGGTAAAACCAGTGGATTACTTCTTACGAGGAAGTATCACGTTGCCAGGTTAACCAAGTTTAGCTGTGGCTACTTTTCAAAGGAAAAAGCATGGAATTCTGAACATTGAAGCACAGCCATTAAGTGTTAGCTGAATAGGTGAATTTCAAGAGCCAAATGGTAACATAAACAAACATATGGCAATAGTAATTTGCAGTCTATAGATGCCTATGTCTCATTGCTAGCTAACAGGCTATATCCCTTTGTATATTTGGCAGCTGCATGATTTTGCATTTGCCCCGAAGACAAAAGTATTACCGTAGCACTATACCACTTTCCTGTAGTTGCTTACATTCTTCCAGCCTCATGAATGTCAGATTGGTTTTGGTCCTTAGGGTATTACAATGAAAGTATTGTAATAACAAAGTTACATTAAACCATGCCACACAGAAGTCATTGCAGACATTTTACTGCTATCTTCTGCCAACATTATTATCCCAGCACATATCCTTAGGGTAGGGTCTAGGTACCTGTCTCCTTCAGGGCATTGTGTGTGTGTGTGTGTGTGTGTGTGTGTGTGTGTGTGTGTGTGTGTGTGTGTGTGTGTGTGTGTGTGTCTGCTTTCCCTAGCCTTGAGTCTGAAGCCATGGCGTCAAGCCCTCGGGCAGTGAAAAAGCAGAGTGATCTCCCCCAGTCTCAGTGCCTTCTCTGCACTTACACAGATGATACAAATACAGACTAAATGTCTCAAGCACGGTGCTAGATGTAACCTGCACCACAGAGTGCCCCCTCTTATCCTTGGTGCCCGCAGGTTGCACTGAAATCCCTTTAGACCGAAGCCACTTTAGCCCAACTGCTCCATAAGGCAGAGGAGAGGAGAAAATACCTAGACCAAAACACATACAGCGATTCTGCTTTAGATTACAGAGAATGTGGTCTATCTAATCTGTAGCTCTGGTGGGCTATAGGTATTCACAATCCTGTAGAGTTCTAGAGGCAAGCAGAGAGAACAGAAAACAGTAAGAGAGGTCAAACACCGGTGTCAGAGCCAAACATGCTAAATACAACACTAATCTGATCAAAGTGACGGAAGCGAGAGAACAAAAACCAGTAATAGAGACTGCAAAATGGCTGCTAGACTGCTGGAGTGAGAAGCAGAGTTGGAATTTGATAATTCCTACTTCAAACAGGGGGAAGGTGTGGGAGCAGCATGCTTGTTGTGTTCAAAGCCCGCCTGGGGCCAGGGAAGGAGAGGGAAGAGAGGGAGAAAAAAGAGGAGCTTGACTTGTGAAATGGGAATCCAGTCAGGCTTGACTCCCAGTTGCCTGGTCTCCTGTTACTATTTAGAGCAATAGCCCTCCTTTCAGCCTATAGCCGCACCCATGCATATTGCATCACCTAGCAGTTTACTGTAATTCTGACATCTCTGTTTTCCGCTGAATATCAACAGGATTACGAGAGACCTTAATGGGGCGACAGCTGCAGAGGAATCAGTATTTCATGTCATAACCTCCAGGGTAAGGAAGTGCTAGGGGCGGGAACGCTGAGGTCACAAACAAGGCGATCACACTCCAGGGACGCCACATTGCTTTACCATGACATAATGAGATACACAACCCATGGAGCGACTAAGGAGCAACAACCTCGATTAAAAGTGGAACGGACAGCGTTTTAGTAACATCAAATCTTAGTAAAATCTGTTCATATACAACCCCAGCAAGAATATGACTCCTTTTTATTACATTTTCGGACAAACCAAGCACTTAGATATGGTCATTTTCATAGAATGTAAGGCATTTGTGAAAATTCTATAGCAATAAAGAGTGGGAAAGCGGCCGTGCGTTTGGACAATTAATAGACACTGCCGTAAATAAAACCTAATAAAAACATCTGTCTTGTCTACACTTCCCTTTCTCACCTGGACAAAAGGAACACCTATGTGAGAATGCCGTTCATTGACTACAACTCAGAGTTCAATACCATAGTGCCCATGAAGCTCATAACTAAGCTAAGAACTCTGGGACTAAACACCTCCCTCTGCAACTGGATCCAGGACTTTCTGACGGGCAGCCCCCAGGTGGTAAGGGTAGGCAACAACACGTCTGCCAAGCTGATCCTCAACACTGGGGCCCCTCAGGGGTGTGTACTTAGTCCCCTCCTGTACTCCCTGTTCACCCATGACTGTGTGGACAAACACGACTCCAACACCATCATTAAGCTTGCTGACGACACAACAGTGATCACTGACAGCGATAATCCAGCATATAGGGAGTAGGTCAGAGACCTGGCAGTGTGGCCAGGACAACAACCTCTCCCTCAACGTGAGCAAAACAAAGGATCTGATCGTGGACTAAAGCAAAAAGCAGAGCGAACAGGCCCCCATTAATATTGACGGGTCTGTAGTGGAGTGGGCTGAGAGTTTCAAGTTCCTTGGTGTCCATATCACCAACAAACATTCATGGTCCAAACACACCAAGACAGTCATGAAGAGGGACGACAACACCCTTTCCAACTCAAGAGACTGAAAGGATTTAGCATGAGTCCCCATACCCTCAAAAGGTTCTACAGCTGCACCATCGAGAACATCCTGACCGGTTGCATCACCGTCTGATATGGCAACTGCTCGGCATCTGACCGTAAGGTGCTACAGAGGGTAGTGTGTACGGCTCAGTACATCACTGGGGCCAAGCTTCCTGCCATCCAGGACCTATATACTAGGCGGTGTGAGAGGAAAGACCAAAACATTTTCAAAAGACTGCTGTACCGGAACGCCAAGTCTAGGACCGAAAGACTCCTTAAGAGCTTCTACCCCCCCAAGCCATAAGACTGCTGAGGAATTCATCAAATGGCCACCAGACTATTTACATTGACCTCCCCCCCACTCCATTTGTTTGTACACTGCTGCAACTCGCTACTTATAATCTATGCTTAGTCACTTCACCCCTACCTACATGTACAAATGACCTCGACTATCCTGTACCCCTGTACATTGACGAGGTACCGGTGCCCCCTGTATATTGCCTTGTTATTGTTCTTTTATTGTGTTACTTTATATTATTTTTTACTTTTGTTTATTTGGTAAATATTTTCTTAACTCTTTCTTGAACTGCACTGTTGGTTAAGGGATTGCAAGTAAGCATTTCAAGGTAAGGTCTACACCGGTTGTATTCGGCGCATGTGACAAATACAGTTTAATTTAATTTGATTTGATTTGTTATTGCTGGTGCAGTGAAATGGTTGTGTTCCTAGCTCCAACAGTGCAGTAGTATCTAACAATTCACAACAATACACACATCTAAAAGTAAAATAATGGAATTAAGAAATATATAAACATTAGGAAGGGCAATGTCAGAGTGGCCTTGACTAAAACACAGTAGACTAGAATACAGTATATACATACACTACCATTCAAAGTGTGGGGTCACTTAGACATTTCCTTGTTTTTGAAAGAAAAGCAATTTTTTTGTCCATTAAAATAACAAAAAATTGATCAGAAATACAGTCTAGACATTGTTAAGGTTGTAAATGACTATTGTAACTGGAAACGGCAGTTTTTTAATGGAATATCTACATACTGTAGGCATACAGAGGCTTATTATCAGCAACCATTACTCTTGTGTTCCAATGGCACGTTGTGTTATCTAATCCAAGTTTATAATTTTAAAAGGCTAATTGATCATTAGAAAACCCTTTTGCAATTATGTTAGCACAGCTGAAAACTGTTGTCCTGATTACAGAAGCAATAAAACAGGCCTTCTTTAGACTAGTTGAGTATCTGGACCTTCAGCGTTTGTGGGTTCGATTACAGGCTCATAATGGCCAGAAACAAATAACTTTCTGCTGAAACTCGTCAGTCTATTCTTGTTCTGAGAAATGAAGGCTATTCCATGCGAGAAATTGCCAAGGAACTGAAGATCTCGTACAAAGCTGTGTACTACTCTCTTCTCAGAATAGTGCAAACTGTCTCTAACCAGAATAGAAAGAGAAGTGGGAGGCCCCGGTGCACAACTGAGCAAGAGGACAAGTACATTAGAGTGTCTAGTTTGAGAAATAGTACCCGCAAAACACCAGTCTCAACGTCAACAGTGAAGAGGCGACTCTGGGATGCTGGCCTTCTAGGCAGTGTTGCAAAGAAAAGGCCATATCTCAGATCGGCCAATAAAAAGAAAAGATTAAGCTGGGCAAAAGAACACAGACACTAGACAGAGGAAGATTGGAAAAAAGTGTTGTGGACAGACAAATCTAAGTTTGAGGTGTTCGGATCACAAAAAATAACATTTGTGTGATGTGGGAAAAATGAAAAGATGCTGGAGGAGCATGGTGGAGGCAATGTGATGGTCTGGGGGTGCTTTGGTGGTGGTAAAGTGGGAGATTTGTATAGGGTAAAATGGATCTTGAAGAAGGAAGGCTAGCAACGCCATGCCATACCCTACCACAAGACGGGTGGTAGCCGGTTAGTGATAGCTATTTAACAGTCTGATAGCCTTGAGATAGAACTCCCCCCTCTCTCTCTCTCTCTCTCTCTCTCTCTCTCAGGACTACCTGGCCTGATGACTCCTTGCTGTCCCCAGTCCACCTGGTCGTGCTGCTGCGCCCGTTTCAACTGTTCTGCCTGTGGCTATGGTACCCTGACCTTCACTGGACGTGCTACCTTGTCCCGGACATGCTGTTTTGGACTCTCTCTCTACCTCACCTGTTGTCTCAACTCTGAATGATCGGCTATGAAAGCCAACTTCTCCCTAGGTTCCAGGTCTTTCTAGGGAGTTTCTCCTAGCCACCGTGTTTCTACAAACGGGTCTTCCAAGTGGACAATGACCCCAAGCATACTTCCAAAGTTGTGGTAAAATGGCTTAAGAACAACAAAGTCAAGGTATTGGAGTGGCCATCACAAAGCCCTGACCTCAATCCTATAGAAAATTCACCCAAATTATAGTGGGAAGCTTGTGGAAGGCTACCTGAAAAGTTTGACTCAAGTTAAACAATTTAAAGGCAATGCTACCAAATATGAATTGAGTGAATGTAAACTTCTGACCCACTGGGAATGTGATGAAAGAAATAAAAGCTGAAATAAATCATTCTCTCTACTATTATTCTGACATTTCACATTCTTAAAATAAAGTGGTGATCCTAACTGACCTAAGACAGGGAATTTGTACTAGGATTAAATGTCAGGAATTGTGAAAAACTGAGTTTAAATGTATTTGGCTAAGGTGTATGTAAACTTCTGACTTCAACTGCATGTTGTTTTGCTTTTTATTTCACCTTTATTTAACCAGGTAGGCTAGTTGAGAACAAGTTCTCATTTACAACTGCGACCTGGCCAAGATAAAGCATAGCAATTTGACACATACAACAACACAGAGTTACACATGGAATAAACAAAACATACAGTCAATAATACAGTAGAACAAAAGATAACAAAAAGTATACATACAGTGAGTGCAAATTAGGTAAGTTAAGGAAATAAATAGGCCATGGTGGCGAAGTAATTACAATATAGCCATTAAACACTGGAATGGTAGATCAGTGCAGGTAGAGTGCAGGTAGAGATACTGGGGTGCAAAGGAGAAAAATACATAAATATCAGTATGGGGATGAGGTAGGTAGATAGATGGGCTGTTTACAGATGGGCTATGTACAGGTGCAGTGATCTGTAAGCTGCTCTGACAGCTGGTGCTTAAAGCTTGTGAGGGAGATGTGAGTCTCCAGCTTCAGAGATTTTTGCAGTTCGGTCCAGTCATGGGCAGCAGAGAACTGGAAGGAAAGACGGCCAAAGGAGGAATTGGCTTTGGGGGTGACCAGTGAGATATACCTGCTGGAGCGCGTGCTACGAGTGACAAAACTGGATGGCACTGTGATAGACTGCATCCAGTTTGTTGAGTAGAGTGTTGGAGGCTATTTTACAGATGACATCACCAAAGTCGAGGATCGGTAGGATGGTCAGTTTTACGAGGGTATGTTTGGCAGCATGAGTGAAGGATGCTTTGTTGCGATATAGGAAGCTGATTCTAGATTTTTTTGGATTGGAGATGCTTAATGTGAGTCTGGAAGGAGAGTTTACAGTCTAACCAGACACCCAGGTATTTGTAGTCCACGAATTCTAAGTCAGAGCCGTCCAGAGTAGTGATGCTGGACGGGCGAGCAGGTGCGGGCAGTGATCGATTGAATAGCATGCATTTAGTTTTACTTGCGTTTAAGAGCAGTTGGAGGCCACGGAAGGAGAGTTGTATGGCATTGAAGCTCGTCTGGAGGTTAGTTAACACAGTGTCCAAGGAGGGGCCAGAAGTATACAGAATGGTGTCGTCTGCGTAGAGGTGGATCAGAGAATCACCAGCAGCAAGAGCAACATCATTGATGTATACAGAAAAGAGAGTTGTCCCGAGAATTGAACCCTGTGGCACACCCATAGAGACTGTCAGAGGTCCGGACAACAGGCCCTCTGATTTGACACACTGAACTCTATCAGAGAAATAGTTGGTAAACCAGGCGAGGCAATCATTTGAGAAACCAATGCTGTCGAGTCTGCCAATAATAATGTTGTGATTGACAGAGTCGAAAGCCTTGGCCAGGTCGATGAATACGGCTGCACAGTAATGTCTCTTATCGATGGCGGTTATAATGTCGTTCAGAACCTTGAGGTTGGCTGAGGTGCACCCATGACCAGCTCTGAAACCAGAATGCATAGCGGAGAAGGTATGATGGGATTCGAAATGGTCAGTAATCTGTTTGTTAACTTGGCTTTCGAAGACCTTAGAAAGACAGGGTTGGATAGATATAGGTCAGTACCAGTTTGGGTCTAGAGTGTCACCTCCTTTGAAGAGGGGGATGACCGCGGCAGCTTTCCAATCTTTGGGAATCTCAGACGATACGAAAGAGAGGTTGAACATGCTAGTAATAGGGGTTTCAACAATTTCTGCAGATAATTTTAGAAAAAGAGGGTGCAGATTGTCTAGCCCGGCTGAGTTGTAGGGGTCCAGATTTTGCAGCTCTTTCAGAACATCAGCTATCTGGATTTGGGTAAAGGGGAAATGGTGGGGGCTTCTGCGGGTTACTGTGGAGGGTGCCGGGCAGTTGACCGGGGTAGGGGTAGCCATGTGGAAAGCATGGCCAGCCGTAGAGAAATGCTTATTGAAAGTCTCAAATTATAGTGGATTTATCGGTGGTGACAGTGTTTCTTAGCCTCAGAGCAGTGGGCAGCTGGGAGGAGGTGCTCTTATTCTCCATGGACTTTACAGTGTCCCAGAACTTTTTTGAGTTAGTACGACAGGATGCAAATTTCTGTTTGAAAAAGCCTTAGCTTTTCTAACTGCCTGTGTATATTTGTTCCTGACTTCCCTGAAAAGTTGCATATCACGGGGGCTATTCGATGCTAATGCAGAACGCCACAGGATGTTTTTGTGCTGGTCAAGGGCAGACAGATCTAGAGTGAACCAAGAACTATATCTATTCCTAGTTCTACATTTTTTGAGAGGGCCATGCTTGTTTAAGATTGTGAGGAAGACACTTTTAAAGAATAGCCAGGGATCGTCTACTGACGGGATGAGGTCAATGTTATTCCAGGATACCCCGGCCAGGTCGATTAGAAAGGCCTGTTCGCGTGTTTTAGGGAGCGTTTGACAGTGATGATGGGTGGTCGTTTGGTCGCAGACACAATGAGGCAGTGATCGCTGAGATCTTGATTGAAAACAGCAGAGGTGTATTTGGAGGGCGAATTAGTTAGGATGACATCTATGAGGGTGCCCGTGTTTACTGATTTGGGGTTGTACCTCGTAGCTTCATTGATAATTTGTGGGAGATTGAGGGCATCAAGCTTAGTTTGTAGGATGGCCGGGGTGTTAAGCATGTCTGAGTTTAGGTCACCTAGTAGCACGAGCTCAGTAGATAGATGGGGGGCAATCAATTCACATATGGTATCGAGGGCACAGCTGGGGGCAGAGGGAGATATTTTGCAAGCGGCAACAGTGAGAGACTTGTTTCTGGAAAGGTTCATTTTTAGAAGTAGAAGCTCAAATTGTTTGGGTAGAGACGTAGATAGCCTGAGTTCTGTATTACTATCTTTGCAGTAGATTGCAACACCGCCCCCTTTGGCAGTTCTATCTTGGCGGAAAACGTTATAGTCAGGAATGGAAATGTCAAGGTTTTTGGTGGTTTTCCTAAGCCAGGATTCAGACACGGCTAAGACATCTGGGTTGGCAGAGTGTGCTAAAGCAGTGAGTAAAACAAACTTAGGGAGTACGCTTCTAATGTTAACATGCATGAAACCAAGGCTTTTACGGTTACAGAAGTCAACAAATGAGAGCACCTGGGGGGGTGGGAGTGGAGCTAGGCACTGCAGGACCTGGATTAACCTCCACATCACCAGAGGAACAGAGTAGAAGTAGGATAATGGTACAACCATGAAGCGTACAGGGCTATAGTGCCACTAACAAAAAATAACTACCCACACTGAAGGAGGGGAAAAAGGGCTACCTAAGTATGATTCCCAATCAGAGACAACGATAGACAGCTGTCCCTGATTGAGAACCATACCCGGGCCAAAACATAGAAATAAACATAGAAATAAAGAAACATAGAAAACAAAACATAGAATGCCCACTCAAATCACACCCTGACCAAACCAAAATAGAGAAAAAAAAGGCGCTCTCAGGTCAGGGCGTGACAGTTAGCTCGATGAGCTAAAATCAGTAAATAAACCCTCTCAAACCTTTTCAGTTTGTAGTACGTCATCAAAATTGCATTGATAAACAAATAGGGAATAGTAGCCTGCTCACCCTTCTGCAGCTTGCCTGCCAATGCATGCTTGTCCTAACCCACATTTTGACAATTGAATGGGTACTTGCCTGCCCGCCCATTTGATTGATGCCAAATACATTTAATTGACAACTAAGAGATATGCTAACTGTGAATAACAGTCGTTCAAATTGATTCAAATTTCTTTCTAGTTAACCAAATAACAACAGCATCTCTAGCTGTAGCCACAGAAAAACGATATGGGGAGAAAAAGTCAGCCAATCACCCACTTGTCCAATGACAACATCCTCCCAGCAGCTTGCTAGTTAACATTAGGCTCTGTGTATTTATCTTGCTAAATAAATAGCTACATAAACAGATAATCTAGCCTATTAGCCAACTTGTGATCATTGCCCTTGCTAGTTTGATTGTATTGACATTCCCAGCCTTAGGTACATTCGTCTGTTTTTTGTCCAAAATATTGGGTAATTGAAACTGAAACAGTGCATCCCGAATGGCTGGAGGAAGCAAACAATGTACCAGGCTAGCTGTAATTTACAGCCTGAGAGTAATATTTGTTGGACAACCATGAAATGTGTTGGTGAATTATATTAATCACGCATTGAACTCCACCTATTCTGCCAACAATTTTGAATTTTGAATCATAGAATTTTGAGTCAAATATAATCTATTTTTAAAACCTCTTATAAAGTTGGTTTTGTAGCATAAACTGGGAGTTTGATATATTTTACTGATATTATGAGTGTCTCATGTTTACTACGTGCCAAGTAGTTAAAACACTATCAATTCTACATCTCCTGAGGAGGTGTGAGGAGTAAAGACTACAAGGACAAGAATGCTATGTGTGATGCTTTTATTCAATTCTAATTCATTCCAATAATGTGGAAGTTGTTTAGGTCAAATTGGGTGCTTGCTCTAATTCATATCTACTAGATGTTTAATGGATGCTTATTTGTCATAATGTGGAGTTTGCTATTGACCCACAGTGGTTGGTGGCTACCCTGGCATCATGTGCTGTGAGGTATATAGGTCTGGAGAGATAGTGTGTAAGCTACCTGGGCTAATGTTTTAGGGTCAGCTGCGTTAGCGAGGGGCAGGCTCTGGGTGACTCTGGGTGCCTGGGGTCGGTTAGGGTAAGTGGATGGTGACAAACGGCAGGTGATGACTTGGCCCTCTGCTGAGAGAGGCTAGGGTCTGGACATGTTGTGACATCACAGCTATCCATCATGAGGAGGGAGGAAGGGTGTACCTCCCAACTACCATAAATCACAGTAAGGGCCAGAGAGCACTCCCACGGACAGCCGACTTCCACCACTCCTCCTGGCCAAGCTCTATGTGCAAGAGGACCTCAGAGGGAACCATACTTCACAGTCCCCAAGTCTAGAACAGACTATGGGAGGTGCACAGTGCTACATAGAGCCATGACTACATGGAACTCCATTCCACATCAAGTAACTGATGCCAGCAGTAAAATTACTTTTTAAAAACAGATAAAAATACACCTTATGGAACAGCGGGACTGTGAAGCAACACAAACATAAGCACAGACACATGCATACACACACACAATAACATACACATTGTAACAGTTTGTAACAGTTACTCTCATTGTAAGAGTATGAAGGATCGGACCAACATGTAGCGTGGTAAGTGTTCGTTATTTTAATCAATAGCACTAAACACTAAAAATACAAAGTAACAAAAAGAACAACCGAAACACTTCCGTCTGGTAACTAAAACAAAGACAGAAAACAACTACACACAAATCATAGTGGGAAAAAGGCTGCCTAAGTATGGTTCTCAATCAGAGACAACGATAAACAGCTGCCTCTGATTGGGAAACATACCAGGCCAAACACAGAAATACAAAAACATAGAACAACACATAGAATACCCACCCCAACTCACACCCTGACCAAACTAAAATTGAAACATAAAAAAGGAACTAAGGTCAGGACGTGACACACATGTACAAATGGATTTTGTATTGTAGATATGTAATGGTGGAGTAGGGGCCTGAGGGCACACAGTGTGTTGTGAAATCTGTGAATGTATTGTCATTTTTTAAAATTGTATAAACTGCCTTTTTTTGCTGGACTCCAGGAAGAGTATCCATAATAAATACAATAAATACATAATAAATACAAATACACTGCTTGAGAGGAAGTACAGAGTTAACCAAAGCAGAAGACACACACCTCCTATCACCCAGCCAGTGCTACAAAATCATGCTAAAATGCCACATTAAGCCCCTATCCGAGGGCAATCGTTTCATATCAACGATGTCTCCCGAAACCACTGACACAGACAACTCCACTGTCGCTAGTTTATGTTAAACCCACAGTGGGTTGATGCCACCAGCCATACAGGCCCATTTCCCTCCCAACCACTTACAAAAGCAGTAATGGAGGCTGCCATGAGCCCCACATGAACACATATGGGTCAGTGCTCAAATATTATGATATATTTCTGCTTTCGTGTGCCAGGCCTTATTTATCTTTCCGCCGCAGCACCTATGGGAATGGCGTTGGATAACTTGGTTCTCTCTCAACACAATGTGCCTTTGAAAGTGCTCCTGCAAACACAGACACAACCACACACTGAGCCATAATTGGCCTGTTTCATTAGCATTTGAATGTAGAGCTGTGTTTGAGAGAGTGAGGCAGCCACACAGCTATATCTTCACAGCTTACATTTTCACAGGTTACATGGGGAGAGACAGAAACAGAGAAAGAGACAGCGAGAGAGAGAGAGAGACAGTGAAATAATTGTTATTGTTTATTTCACTTTATATATTCCCTTTATATATTATCAACCTCATTTGCTTTGGCAATGTTAACACATGTTTCCCATGCCAATAAAGCCCTTGAATTGAATTGAATTGAAAGAGATAGAAACAGAGAGACAGAATGAGAGAGAGAAGAGAGGAGAAAGACAGAGAGATAGAAATAAACAGAGATAGAGAGAGCGAGCACAAGAGAATTACAGAGAGAAAGAGAGCCCCTAAGTGGGAATGAAAGAGAGAATAAGATATTGAAGAAAAAATGAGTGAAAGAAAAGGAGAAAAGGAGAAAGAGGAGCAGGAGAGGGATGGGGAGTGTGTGATATGTAGAGAATGATAGAGGGAGGTGTAGAAAGAGACGATACATGACTGGAAGGTACAGCTGGAGAGAAGGAGAGGAAGAGAATGTGTGCTCTGATTAGGAATGAGAGGTAGAGGGCTAAGAGGCAGGGGGAGATGGAGAGACAGCATATAGATAGACGGGCAGGCAGGCAGGCAGGGGTGTAATTGGCTGATGACCCGTCCTGTGGTCAGATCTCCTCCAATCAGACAGGATTGGAGAGGAGTAGATGAAGGGAGGAAGTAATGGTAGAATGTTAGGACACAGCCCCTTTCCTCAATTACCATTGATGTGGAAAAAATTGATAGGTGTAGGCAATACACTGTTTAGCTAGTGTTGAGGTTGCAGCCGTATTGAAATACTCATCATGTTCTTAAAGATCAATATGAAGGGAAGGGGACATGAAAATGAGGCTATTTAAACACCACTGGAATGCAGCCAGAGCATTTTAGCTCTCCTCCTTCTCTACCCAAATGTACACTTCTTCCCATGAATCCATGTTCTCAGTGTTATTTTCCAGAATTCTATAATGAAATAATGTTTTAATTAGCATCTCCGTGGGATGTCATCAATTACAATCAGGGGGAATGTTCTCTGTGTTCCTTTAAGAGTGACTCCATCCCCCAGCAGAGCCCATCCAAAACACAAAACCACAGGTGTTCTAATGCAGTGGAGGGAGGGAGTGTCTTTGCACGCAAAAAAAGAAATGCCTCTCCTCACTGCAGAGGGGAAGAGACACGGGAAGTATCCCATGATGCACTTGGCCAGCTGTTAAAAGGTATCCACAG
The DNA here is from genome assembly GCF_034236695.1 of Oncorhynchus nerka. Lineage (NCBI taxonomy): Eukaryota > Metazoa > Chordata > Actinopteri > Salmoniformes > Salmonidae > Oncorhynchus > Oncorhynchus nerka. Next base: position 75,484,970 of record NC_088410.1, on the reverse strand, counting down.
AGAGCACATTCCCTGCCTGTTCACCTGGGCTGTCACTGCTACTCATATTGGTCATTCATCAAGCCATACACACCTGCTGTCAACCCGCTCCTCTCTCATTCACTTAGCCCGGATAACAGAGCCATGAACAACCCACAATAGTGTTGTCCTCCCATGCTGTTTCTCCTCTCTCACACATAAACTGCATCTCGCTCCCTGTCGCTGTCTGAAGCAGGTACACACACCTACAAGGCAAGCAGACATCTCTCGGAGGCTTTCAGCAGACAACCACATACATCCTAAAAGCTCCTTTCATCCCATCAAAGCTTGGCGCGCACACACACACACACACACACACACACACACTAGCCTATATTGAAGCTTTATCACAAATACTCAAAAAGGAAAAAATGAAGATTATTAACTGTTGTGAGAAAGCAGGACTGGACAACATGGGAAAAAAGAGAGAAAACAATAATTAGAAAGGGAAATACAGGCCTATCAAGAGGGCAAAGTCTGTGTATAGAAAGTGAATAACGCAGATACACACACACACACACACACACACACACACACACACACACACACACACACACACACACACACACAGAGGGATTGAAGGTGATATGTATAGATCAGTGGAACAGGAACTCTGGAGAAGAGACAGATCAGTCCGGCAGAACTTCCAGAGGCCGCCTCAACCTTCACCTCCCTCCCCCCTGGGGTTCCCAGACCGCGCACATCAGGCCTTTCACCTGCTCTGTCACCTGGTGTGTCCTTTGTTCTCTCCTGCTGCTGAGGGACAACCATGCAGCCTGACAGCACTCAGCACATCCATACAGGCTAACAGCACTCAGCACATCCATACAGGCTAACAGCACTCAGCACATCCATACTGGCTAACAGCACTCAGCACATCCATACAAGCTAACATCACTCAGCACATCCATACTGGCTAACAGCACTCAGTACATCCATACAGGCTAACAGCCCTCAGCACATCCATACAGGCTAACAGCACTCAGCACATCCATACAGGCTAACAGCCCTCAGCACATCCATACAGGCTAACAGCACTCAGCACATCCATACTGGCTAACAGCACATCCATACATAACAGCACATTCATACGTAACAGCACAACCATACAGGCTAACAGCACATCCATACAGGCTAACAGCACTCAGCACATCCATACAGGCTAACAGCACTCAGCACATCCATACTGACCAACAGCACATCCATACAGGCTAACAGCACTCAGCACATCCATACAGGCTAACAGCACTCAGCACATCCATACAGGCTAACAGCACTCAGCACATCCATACTGGCTAACAGCACTCAGCACATCCATACAAGCTAACAGCACTCAGCACATCCATACAGGCTAACAGCACTCAGCACATCCATACAGGCTAACAGCACTCAGCACATCCATACAGGCTAACAGCACTCAGCACATCCATACTGGCTAACAGCACATCCATACATAACAGCACATCCATACAGGCTAACAGCACATTCATACCTAACAGCACAACCATACAGGCTAACAGCACTTAGCACGTCCATACAGGCTAACAGCACTCAGCACATCCATACAGGCTAACAGCACTCAGCACATCCATACAGGCTAACAGCACTCAGCACATCCATACAGGCTAACAGCACTCAGCACATCCATACTGGCTAACAGCACTCAGCACATCCATACAAGCTAACAGCACTCAGCACATCCATACAGTCTAACAGCACTCAGTACATCCATGCAGGCTAACAGCCCTCAGCACATCCATACAGGCTAACAGCACTCAGCACATCCATACAGGCTAACAGCACTCAGCACATCCATACTGGCTAACAGCACATCCATACATAACAGCACATCCATACAGGCTAACAGCACATTCATACCTAACAGCACAACCATACAGGCTAACAGCACTTAGCACGTCCATACAGGCTAACAGCACTCAGCACATCCATACAGGCTAACAGCACTCAGCACATCCATACAGGCTAACAGCACTCAGCACATCAATACAGGCTAACAGCACTCAGCACATCCATACAAGCTAACAGCACTCAGCACATCCATACAGTCTAACAGCACTCAGTACATCCATACAGGCTAACAGCCCTCAGCACATCCATACAGGCTAACAGCACTCAGCACATCCATACAGGCTAACAGCACTCAGCACATCCATACTGGCTAACAGCACTCAGCACATCCATACAAGCTAACAGCACTCAGCACATCCATACAGTCTAACAGCACTCAGTACATCCATACAGGCTAACAGCCCTCAGCACATCCATACAGGCTAACAGCACTCAGTACATCCATACAGGCTAACAGCACTCAGCACATCCATGCAGGCTAACAGCACATCCATACAGGCCAACAGCACATCCATACAGGCTAACAGCACTCAGCACATCCATGCAGGCTAACAGCACATCCATACAGGCCAACAGCACATCCATACAGGCTAACAGCACTCAGCACATCCATGCAGGCTAACAGCACTCAGACATTCATACAGGCTAACAGCACTCAGCACATCCATACAGGCTAACAGCACATCCATTCAGGCTAACAGCACATTCATACCTAACAGCACATCCATACAGGCTAACAGCTCTCAGCACATCCATACAGGCTAACAGCACATCCATACAGGCTAACAGCACTCAGCACATCCATACAGGCTAAAAGCACATCCATACAGGCTAACAGCACATCCACATCTAACAGCTCTCAGCACGTCCATACAGGCTAACAGCACATCCATACAGGCTAATAGCACATCCATACAGGCTAACAGCAGGTGGCTAGTCCCACAGCCATGATGATGATGCCAGAGGTGAGATAGGTTCAAATGATCTGTTTGTCTCTCACCATTTATTTTATTTACATGGGAAGCATAGTACGTAAATGAAAATATATTAACACTATATTGATCTTGTTGTCAAATAGTGAGGGAATAGTCAGTATTTCCTGTCAGGTTTGTCCTCTGGTAGCTTGGCTGGGCTCTAACCCAACATTTTACATCTTTAGTAATTTAGCAGATGGTCTTATCCAGAGTGACTTACAGTAGTGAATGGAACCCACAAGCCTGGCGTTGCAAGTGACATGCTCTACCAACTGAGCCACATGGGACCAACAACAGACACCTGGGGAGGGACACGCTCCCCTGCCGCTCCGTTCCCCTCTCCCATGGACTCCCACAGGGACAGTCTGAATTGACCTCCAGCACACGCCTCTGGTGACAGATAGCTGATGCTGGGAGATCAGGTAGACAATGGCCCCCTCCCCCATGATGCAAGCACACCCATTCAGAGCTTTGACAAACAGATTATCTCTCCGGAGCCAGAGCACCGATCGATTACAGCCCCTTAAAAATACAGAGTTGTGGGGGAGAGAGGGAAAGGAGAGTGAGAGAAAGACAGAGAGAGAGAGAAAAGCAGAGAGAAAGGCAGAGAGAGAGAGAGAAAGGCAGAGAGAGAGAGAAAGGCAGCGAGAGAGAAAAAGAGACATATGGCGAGAGAAGGGTGTAGTGGTGGGGCTGGGTTGGTGAAGAGGCTGAATATTGTGCTTATTTTTAGATTGATCATAAACCTCTCAGATAAGTCAGTTTACAGATGGCGCAAAAATGGCCTCATGCTTATGCACTACAACATTACATCAGCTCATGAAATATTATCCAGAGATGTGTTTGAAGTCATTATTTGGAAAAGGAAACCACAGAGTACCTGATAGTCCTGAAGGCATTGACTCACAATTTTGATAGGAACTAAACTGTCTGTTTCCACTAAGACTCTGAGCTTTCACGTCTTATGTGACAGCATCTCCTCTCCAGAGCCTGTGTAACCTCTGACCTGTAACGATCAACCTGTTTATTTATAACCTAGGCCATTTAACGGCTGACTAACTCTCTGCCTCTCCCTCAATTATTCAGCAGCCTTGATTTGTGTGTGTGTGTGTGTGTGTGTGTGTGTATGAGTGCATGCGTACATGCGTGCATACATGAGTGTGTGTGTGTCCATCTCTGGTGCCCCTCAGATGGAGACTGATGAGAGGAGAGTGGGGGCCACAGGAGGGCCAGAGAGCATGCTTTTAGCTTCCATGCAAAAACAACCTACCAACCTTCCACTACCAGCACAGCCCAAACCAATGCCCAGTAGGGACAATGTAATGTTAGGTAGTGAGTAAATTAGTCTGTAAGTGAGGTAAGGAAGGAAGAAAGGAAGGAACGTGTGTGTGTGTGTGTGTGTGTGTGTGTGTGTGTGTGTGTGTGTGTGTGTGTGTGTGTGTGTGTGTGTGTGTGTGTGTGTGTGTGTGTGTGAGTCAAACAAAAGCCCCACATTCCGGCAGATTGTGAAAGTGAAATTCAGAGAAAGTCAGAATCCATAATGTTACTTCCACTCGGATGTCCTGAGCTCCGGAGCACATTACTGAGTAAATGTCATCGTTTTCATCTCTTTCCTCATTGCTCTTTGACTCTGCTGTTCAAAGACTGAGAAGCCTCTTTTATGCCCTTTTCTGAAATCAATACTTCCCCTGCTCACCTAATAAAAGTCCTAGAAAAAGGGAAAAAAGACACACACACACACACGCACCATCACACACAAACGCGTATGCGCACGCCCACACACATGCCCACGCCCACACACACACACACACACACACACACACACACACACACACACACACACACACACACACACACACACACACACACACACACACACACACACACACACACACACACGACTAGGCTGAGGATTTTACTTTTAATATGGGTCATTATCTTAATTAATTTGTCAGTCTATTTGCTGACCCAAGTGAAAGGTGTGCTAAAATATGCCCCTCTCTTCTCCTCTCTATTCCTTTCCCCCCCTATCCCTGTCCTCTCTTCTCTCCTCACCTCATCTCTCCTTTTCCCCCTTTATTCCCATTTCCCCATGTCACCTTACCACCACCTCTATCTCTCTCCTCTCTCTCTGCCCATTCCTTTCTTTCCTATCTTTTTTCTACTAATTTAATTTCATCTCTTTCCCCTTCACTCCCCTATCCTCATGTCACCTCTTCACTCCCATATCCTCATGTCACCTCTTCACTCCCCTATCCTCATGTCACCTCTTCACTCCCCATATCCTCATGTCACCTCTTCACTCCCCTATCCTCATGTCACCTCTTCACTCCCCTATCCTCATGTCACCTCTTCACTCCCCTATCCTCATGTCACCTCTTCACTCCCCATATCCTCATGTCACCTCTTTCCTCCCCTATCCCCATGTCATCTCTTCACTCCCCATATCCTCATGTCACCTCTTCACTCCCCTATCCTCATGTCACATCTTCACTCCCCTATCCTCATGTCACCTCTTCACTCCTCTATCCTCATGTTCTCTCTTCACTCCCCTATCCTCATGTCACCTCTTCACTCCCCATATCCTCATGTTCTCTCTTCACTCCCCTATCATCATGTCATCTCTTCACTCCCATATCCTCATGTCACCTCTTCACTCCCCTATCCTCATGTCACCTCTTTCCTCCCCTATCCCCATGTCATCTCTTCACTCCCCTATCCTCATGTCACCTCTTCACTCCCATATCCTCATGTCACCTCTTCACTCCCCTATCCTCATGTCACCTCTTCACTCCCCTATCCTCATGTCACATCTTCACTCCCCTATCCTCATGTCACCTCTTCACTCCCCTATCCTCATGTCACCCCTTCACTCCCCTATCCTCATGTCACCTCTTCACTCCCCTATCCTCATGTCACCCCTTCACTCATGTCACCTCTTCACTCCCCTATCCTCATGTCACCCCTTCACTCACCTATCCTCATGTCACCTCTTCACTCCCCTATCCTCATGTCACCTCTTCACTCCCCTATCCTCATGTCACCCCTTCACTCATGTCACCTCTTCACTCCCCTATCCTCATGTCACCTCTTAACTCCCCTATCCTCATGTCACCTCTTCACTCATGTCACCTCTTCACTCCCCTATCCTCATGTCACCTCTTCACTCATGTCACCTCTTCACTCCTCTATCCTCATGTCACCCCTTCACTCATGTCACCTCTTCACTCCCCTATCCTCATGTCACCTCTTCACTCCCCTATCCTCATGTCACCGCTACACTCCCCTATCCTCATGTCACCTCTTCACTCCCCATATCCTCATGTCACCTCTTCACTCCCCATATCCTCATGTCACCTCTTCACTCCCCTATCCTCATGTCACCGCTTCACTCCCCTATCCTCATGTCACCTCTTCACTCCCCTATCCTCATGTTCTCTCTTCACTCCCCTATCCTCATGTCACCTCTTCACTCCCCTATCCTCATGTCACCTCTTCACTCCCCTATCCTCATGTCACCTCTTCACTCCCCTATCCTCATGTCACCTCTTCACTCCCCTATCCTCATGTTATCCCTGGTCAGTAGTATTTATAGGATAGTGACCAGATGAAAAACAGAAAGGAAAGAGATCGTAAGACATAATAACAAGATGTAAATAGCTTTGAGCTCTACAGAATACCGTGTAGAAATGTACATCTTGTATTCAGGGATGTATTGAGTGTATTGTGCTACTGTGTGTCATTGTTTTGTTGTGCATTAACCTGTTAGTCCTATAGGGGCAGTATTTCATTTTTGGATAAAAAGACGTGCCCGTTTTAAGCGCAATATTTTGTCACGAAAAGATGCTCGAATATGCATGGAATTGATAGCTTTGGAAAGAAGACAGTCTTACGTTTCCAGAAATGCAAAGATTTTCACTGTGAGTCCCTTAGAACAAATGTTTCGGGCAAAACCAAGATGTATGACCGACCAGGAAATGCACAGGATTTCTGAGGCTACGTTTTCCATGGTCGCCTTATATGGCTGTGAATGCGACAGGAATCAACGGACTCTTTCTCTTGTTTCCCCAAGGTCTCTGCAGCATTGTGACGTATTTGTAGGCATATCATTGGAAGATTGACCATAAGAGACTACATTTACCAGGTGTCCCGCTAGGTGGCTGCGTGGCAATTGGTGCGCAAAAGTCAGGTCCCGGTATTTTTCCATTCAAATGTCAGAACAAACCAGGCTACAAGGACGGTGCTTTCAACGGAGAGAAATATGACAAACCACCTTCAGGATTGATTCAAACAACGTTTTCCATGTTTCAGTCAATATTATGGAGTTAATTCGGAAAAAAGTTCGACATGTAGGTGACTGAATTTTCGGTTAGTTTCGGTAGCCATATGCATAGTAACAAAAGGGAACGATGTGTCCTACACAAGAATCTTTCAGGAAAAACTGGACATCTGCTATGTAACTGAGAGTCTCCTCATTGAAACATCTGAAGTTCTTCAAAGGTAAATTATTTTATTTGATTCCTTGGCTGGTTTTTGTGAATATGTTGCGTGCTAAATGCTAATGCTAACGCTAAGCTAGCTATCACCACTCTTACACAAATTAGTGATTTTCTCTGGTTCTAAAGCATATTTTGAAAATCTGAGACGACAGGATTGTTAAGAAAAGGATAAGCTTGAGAACAGGCATATTTATTTTGTTTCATTTGCGATTTTTAAAAATCGCTAATGATGCATTATGCTAATGAGCTTGAGGCTGTAGTAACGATACCGCATGCGGGATGGGGCGGACTAAGAGGTTAAGGGCCCGATTCCAACCTGAGTTAAGTGCGTGTAAATGGAACTTTATTCCCTTTTTGTGCATTTTTCTCTCGATGCGTATTCTGACCATCCTATTCACCCACTATTCATTCTGGGTGTTTATCAAATAAATGAAGGTGTGTGTGGTGGAGGTGTGTCCACAGATATGCCGTATTCTGAACTTGACTTAATTCCCTAATAATTCCACCAACCTTTACACGTGAGGAAACCATGAATAAGGTCACGCGAACCTGCCGGTTCCAACTGAAAAAAGCATCTACTTTTTGTTGATAGAAATAACAGCACTGTAATTTATAAATGGATAAAAGCTATTGATAAAAACAATACACATAGCAATTGTTTTAGATGATTTTCCCTTATGATCCCTGGAGACGAATGTGAAACCAAATATATGGAAGCAAAATCATTTCAACATGACATGATTGCGGCCCATTTTCCACAGTGAAATAGGTTATATATAGCTTTGCTGTTATTCAGAATATGCCCTCGTAATTTGTGTGTCCTCGTAATTTGCATGGATGAAATTTGAACATCCAAGCTACATGCTTCTATATGGCTGAACCTGCCGAGTTGATGTATGCCTTTTAGATTGTTTTAATTATAGCCTATGCCTGGGCTTTTCTTAATTTTATTTTACAATTTGTATCATGTTAAATATTAGCCACTATCGGAAGCCACCGTCGTTAATATTCACATACATTTATAACTGTCACTTGAGTGTTAGGTCTTCAATTTGTATCTTACATTTTGCGTCATTCCATTCTGTTTACCATTCTTTCCTCTGACACGTCCGTGAAGTTATTCCTGAGGGTCGTAACCATTAGTGGATCATATTAGGCGTTGCGCAATAATTTAGGACATGTAGCCTATTTAAATCATTATGGAACTCAGACCACACATAGCAGGTTAATCCTGGAGCCTGGTGAACGGTTCACGATGATGTCACGCCCTGACCTTAGAGATCCTTTTAATTCTCTATTTGATAGGTCAGGGTGTGACTAGGGTGGGAAATCTATGTTTATATTTCTTTGTTGGTCGAGTATGGTTCCCAATCAGAGGCAGCTGTCTATCGTTGTCTCTAATTAGGGATCATATTTAGGCAGCCCTTTTTCCCACCTTCAGTTGTGGGATCTTGTCGTTTTTTGTTGCATGTGTTTTCACTCCTAGCTTTACGTTCGTTGAGTTGTTTATTATTTTTGGTGGAACATTTAAATTAAAGGAAATGTACGCCTACCACCCTGCACCTTGGTCTCATTCGGACGACAGCCATAACAGATGACTGGACTATTGTCATTAAGTTCCATAATTAGGGAGGACTAGGGTAGATTTATAGGACTTTTGTTCAACACCTACTGTACATTTTTTTCCCACCTTCTAATATTTTATGGATTGAACTTTAATATGACAACTTTCAGGATGAATTAAACCACAGTATTTTTTTATTCATCAATATATTTTGTGCATAAATGCTCTCCAAATCAGTTTCTTTTATGCTTCATAAATACTTTCCTAACCCTAAAATGTTCCTAAATATTCTACAAGATCAGACAATTTTTGTATCTACCAGTTGGTGCTGAAACGGAGACAAAGATGCAGAGATGGCATTCTTTCATTGATCCCTATTTTCTGTACTCGTTTTTTCGAGGTATTCTAGTCTGTTGACAAAATTCTAATTAAAGGTACACAGTATTTAAAGTGATTCGATGTATTATAGTCTGTTGACAAAATTCTAATTAAAGGTACATAGTATTTAAAGTGATGGCTTAAGACAAATGTACTGAAAACCCTATTGAATGAAAACTCCACACGAAAATCTGTTGGCCAGCAAGTGGGAGGGTTTTCAGTGGTTGATTCACATGTACTCAGTGCGCACAAGGGAATCACGCCTGCAAACCCCATTATGCACCTTCATAAGGTAAGTCTGAATACCAACTACTGAGAAGTGTGTAGGAAAGTTGTGCGTAACAAAGGTGTAATTTCCTAAATCGGAACCGGCCCCAAAATGTTTATCTGTTGCATGCAAAAGAGCTGCTTGTTAGTTTGCTCCCATTCATGTGACATTACCTTGTCTTTACTCAGGCGGAAGGAAACCAATAAATCAGGCCAACCACAGAAGGTCATATTAATATTTTCACATCATCAACCAATAGTTGCAGCAATGTTCTATTGAATGTTTTCCCAGATCAGGTCCACATACTTTACAAAAACCTGCAACAATATGAAGTCAACATATAGGAACAAAGCTAAATAATGGGAAGATGCAGATATGTTTTCACTGTCTCTGGGCTAGGATGTGACAAATGGACCAACATTCAACAGACATTTCTTTCTTGGTTTTCCGTTAAAATGATAAGAAAAATGCACCACATTCCATGTGAATTCACAATGTAGCTGCGCTGCTGCCAGCAACGGTTTGGGTCTCATGGTGTGTCCCGTTCAGATGGTTAAGCATTGCACATGTACTACCATTACTGTACATCAATTCCACCTCGCAAAGTTTGCATTTCCCTGTCATTTAACTTCTCAAAGTATTGCCATACAGGACTTTGCTGCTGTCTTTCTCTGCCAACTGTTAACGACAATGACAAAGGGGTGGAAAGTTGACCCCAATATAATTGATTCCTTGAGTGTCGACTCCCATTTCTGAGTGTCAAGATTATATTCCACCAGGAATCAACTCCTAAGATTCTGTATTTTTTGGAAAGGTAGAGACGGCATATTTTCCGTACTTCCGAGAACACAAATACTAAGAAAGGGGAGGGGCACAGTATATGCAGGTTTTCCACCAGGCAGACAGAGTGAGAACCAAGCACTAGGCCTATCTATGGCAATGACAGTCTGTTACAAATCAGTTGGACAGTATTTTTGACAGTATTTCAATCTGAAGGAAGTATGGTTTGAATTGACTGAAATGCAGCAAAAAGCTATTTGGAAGTTCAGAAGATCATCAGGCAATACTTTTTTATGATCTTCTGTGTAGAAAAGAACATCATCACTCACCATTCTGATTTAGTGCCTGGTCTTGTCCAATCTGTTCTAATGAGTCCTGCGCGGCTTGTGGGCATTGTAGTTAGAGCCACATATGTAGGAAGAAAACATAAACCAATCTGTTTATTATAACCACATCTAGTGGCTACCAGAGGTGACTAACGTAATTCCAACCAAGCACAATCTTTGTATGTTATTTACAGAGCTTCTCTCGCAACCACATTTTCAAATCAGGCGACCCCACATTGGGTCGCCACCCCTAGTTTGGGAAATGCTGGGATAGGATATTCTACACTCAACAGGCCCAAAGACTGAACACACACTTACATCATTAGCCAAGAGAAAGAGCTGGGGTATAGTCATTAGTCCAAACAGTTAGCAACTAAAACAAGACAACTCTGTGTTGTTGTCTGTTCACACTGCTATGCTTTATCTTGGCCAGGTCGCAGTTGTAAATGAGAACTTGTTCTCAACTAGCCTACCTGGTTAAATAAAGGTAAAATAACATTTTAAAAATAAAGAGTTTCTATAGGACAAATTCAGGTATGTCCCTCCCCGTTTCGTTCCATTTGCTTTTGCTCTGAAACTTTTCACAACAGAATCACCATATTGAATACACCCCTGGCGAGCCAGCGCAAGGGAGAGAGAGGAGAGGGCAGTCAGAACGAACCATGTTGCGCATATGTCTTGGTAATCTGCATCTCCCAATGTCTTGTCTTGCAAATTCACCAAAGTATCATAACCCCTACTCTCAGCCAACTATGGACTGGCTCTCGTTGTGTGTGGAGAGAGGGTGAGAAGAGCAGGGCTGTAAATATAATAGCCTCAGCATGTGTCCCTGCTTCATATGGGCTCAGCAGCAGCAGAGATCAGTCCCAGCCAGGTACATTTAAGACTCAACCTGCCTCTATCATCACTTCAGGGAGGACATGAGGAAAAAACAGCTTGTGTCTGTGTTTCTGGTGGAGCATGTGTATGTTAGAGGCTGGTAAGTGAAACTCTGCTTTGGATTAGGCCTCTGCCAGCGCATGTCCGGGTGTGTGCATTGGAGTGCAGTGTGCATGTCTCTGTGTGTGCTTGCATGTGACTCTGAGGTCACCTCTGGGTCCTGTTGAGCAGGAGCTCCCTCTATGTGATTTATGGCTCTGGTAGCTCCAGCAGGCAGAGCCTATTTTCTTAGAGGTCTTTGAAAGGAGCCAAAATAACATGCCTTTCCTACTCACTCCTTCCTGTTTCCTGCCTTCTCCAGAAGAGGGTGGAGCCCTGCCAAACCAGCCCCTGATACTTCTACCTATCTTCCCTTTCCTTGCTTTCCTCTTTCATTCTCCATTTCCCTTCCCCCATCTCTCCCTCTCTACCCCATCCCTCAAGCCTCTGTTACCCTCGTAGCTTTAATATAGAGCTGTTCCCCCAGACTGACCTCTCCACCCTCTCCATTTCTCTCAAAGGCCCCCACACTTTCTAGCCATTTCCATTAAAAACTCCTTGAACCAGACCTGACCGCTTTCTGTTGTAATCTCTGCTAAATAAAGTCCTAAATAGAGCTTTTGTCAAATTCCATTTTTCATTTGTTGAATGCTTTTTCTTCCCACAAAGATCGACAAGGGGGAATCAACCATAACAAAGGAATAAGTGTTGAGTAATATTCTCAAAATAAACTTTATCTAGAGGTAGAAATAAAAAGAACATGTAAGGAGGAGCCATTTGACTACATATCCACATAGAACATTCCTTGACAAAAAAAATCTCTCTCCATACTTTCGTCAATTCAGATCACTTCTATTTTTTTTCTTCTGTTGCAGTGACAAATGTTTCTCCTGACCCAAAGCCACAATTCTGCTATCTGGTCGTCGACTAGCCGAGCCGTATTAATTACTGTTATTAAGCAATTCATTAGCAGATGAGAGAAAGATAATGCCAAACTGTATGCTGGTTTAATGACTAGCCAGGAGGGTGGGCGTGTGCAGCGAGACGGATATCAGGCAAGAACAGAAGTGACATTAACCTTTTGATTAGCAGAGTAATGGGCAGATGGACGGACTGGCACATCCGTTCTCCAAGTCGAGGAGGAGAAAAAAAACAACAAGAAAATGACGTCACCGGTGGGACTATCAGTGTTGAAAGTGATGGGATGACAGCATCCCTATGCTCCTTTCAGTTACACAGTCATCTGTGGAACTGGATTAGTCTTGTTATCTTCCTCTCTTTCCCTCTACAAGACAGAGACCATATGAAAAAGACTATAACAGCTGTTTGTCACTTATTACAAATGTAATAATAAAACAAGATTGATGAATATCTAACAACAAACCCGAATAGTCCTGAACTATTTTTGGTTCTCAGAGGATTTATTTCAGATGTCAGGAGAGGCTCATCTAGTCAAGCCCAGTCAAAAATGAATCATCGTTTGCAGATTTGATCGTAAAATGTAATTTGATTGAAAAATTCAATAAACACTTAATGTGTCCTGTGAGAGAACCTAAAACAGCTCTGCACTGTGTGACATGTGAGAGAACCTAAAACAGCTCTGCACTGTGTGACATGTGAGAGAACCTAAAACAGCTCTGCACTGTGTGACATGTGAGAGAACCTAAAACAGCTCTGCACTGTGTGACATGTGAGAGAACCTAAAACAGCTCTGCACTGTGTGACATGTGAGAGAACCTAAAACAGCTCTGCACTGTGTGACATGTGAGAGAACCTAAAACAGCTCTGCACTGTGTGACATGTGAGAGAACCTAAAACAGCTCTGCACTGTGTGACATGTGAGAGAACCTAAAACAGCTCTGCACTGTGTGACATGTGAGAGAACCTAAAACAGCTCTGCACTGTGTGACATGTGAGAGAACCTAAAACAGCTCTGCACTGTGTGACATGTGAGAGAACCTAAAACAGCTCTGCACTGTGTGACATGTGAGAGAACCTAAAACAGCTCTGCACTGTGTGACATGTGAGAGAACCTAAAACAGCTCTGCACTGTGTGACATGTGAGAGAACCTAAAACAGCTCTGCACTGTGTGACATGTGCATCTTCAAGATGCAAAGAAGTCCTGGGTGACCACTTGAGAATAATTTCAGAGTCATGCCCATCAACTGTTCATCACAACAGACCACTCCACCTGGCTGGTCACTTTGCATAACTGGACCTCTCCATGCATAATGCAGCAGTTGTAACGTACGTTCCATCTCAAACCACAGATGGAGACTGACACCTTGTACTACAGGCAGCCGGGTACCAACCTTGGTACCACACAGAGACGCTATGGCCAACTGACAGTTTACCCCAAGGGACCACATACAAAATTGCTTCAGTTTGGTGCTGTTGTTGCCAAATGAACTGTATACTGTACCATTGTCTTTTAGATTTAGATAACAATGTGGTAATAGTAGCAGAGCTGCCAACAGTCCAGTAGTGGATTAGTGTCCTCTCTATGGATAGAGACTGTAGCTCTGAGTACCTGGTGTCCCAGTAATGAACCATTGAGTCCATTAGGCACGCTGCCACCCCCCTGCACCCCCCGCGTGCCTCCATCATCCACCCTCATCGCCTATTACGCCATGCTTTCCATGCTATTTAAATACATTAGCAGGCGCCACGCATATTCAGAGGTTGTTGATGAGCCCTGTGATCTATTCCTGGGATGATGATGATATCACGCCCATTGTGCTTTCTTTAATGCACATTTTATCCTCGTTTAAGGGCACGAGCTTGAGCTTGAGGAAACAGTCTACTATTTTAAATTAACAATGGACTTTCCGCACGCTTATAGGGAAGGGCACTCAACATGCACTAAGACAAATTACTGATGATTGGCTGAAATAAATTCATAATAAGAAAATTGTGGGAGCTGTTTTTTTAGCATTCATCGATCATAGTCTGCCGCTGAAAAAACGTATGTGTCATGGCTTTACAGTGGATCGAGTTACCTACAGTATCGAACAGAACACAGAGTTTTTTTTATGGTAGCCTCTCATAAACCAGATAGAGTATGGCATACCTCAAGGCAGCTGTCTTGATCACTTACGGTATAAAAATTGTACTAATGTCCTACCACTAGCAGTGAGTAAAGCGTGTGTGTCTATGTACGCTGATGACTCAACATAATACTGTATGTCAGCTACAGCTACAGTGAAATCACTGCAACACTTAACAAAGAGTTACAGTCAGATTTAGAATGGGAGGCCAGTAAGTCGTAAATATATAAAAAACTAAAATAATTTATTTGGGACAAATAATTTGCTAAACCCTGAATCTCAACTAAATCTTGAAATGAATAAGGTGGCAATTGAGCAAGTTGAATACACTAAACTGCCTGGTGTAACCCTAGATTGTAAACTGACATGGTCAAGACATATTGATGCAATGGTAGATAAGATGGGGAGAGGTCTGTCGTTGATAAAGCGCTGCTCTGCTTTCTTGACACAATCAACAAAACAAGTCCTACAGGTCCTAGTTTTACAGGTCCTACAGGTCCTAGCCACAAATAAGGAAATAGGCAAATTACAGTTGTCCCAGAACAGAGCAGCATGCCTGGTCCTTAAATATACGTAGAGGGCTAATATCAATAACATGCATGTCAATATCTGCTGGCTCAATGTGTTTGACTACATCACTATTTGTCTTTGTGAGAGGTATTGACGTGTTGAAAGCACCGAACTGTCTGTTCAAACAGCTAACACACAGCGCAGACACCCATACAAACCCCACAAGACATGCCACCAAGGGTCTCTTACAGACCCCAAGTCCAGGACAGACTCTGGGAAATGAACAGTATTACATAGAGCCATGACTACATGGAACTCTCTTCTAAGTACCTCAAGCGAGCAGTAAAATCTGATAAAAAAATCCCAGATAAAACAACTCCTCACGGTACAACGAGGACTGTGAAGAGGCACACACATGCATATGCACATACACTCTAACACATGCACTCTACAGTCGTGGCCAAACGTTTTGAGAATTACACAAATATTAATTTTCACAAAGCCTGCTGCCTCAGTTTGTATGATGGCAATTTGCATATATACCCCAGAATGTTATGAAGAGTGATCAGATGAATTGCAATTAATTGCAAAGTCCCTCTTTGCCATGCAAATGAACTGAATCCCCAAAAAACATTTCCACTGCATTACAGCCCTGCCACAAAAGGACCAGCTGACATCATGTCAGTGATTCTCTCGTTAACACAGGTGTGAGTGTTGACGAGGAAAAGGCTGGAGATCACTCTGTCATGCTGATTGAGTTCGAATAACAGACTGGAAGCTTCAAAAGGAGGGTGGTGCTTGGAATCATTGTTCTTCCTCTGTCAGTCATGGATACCTGCAAGGAAACATGTGCCGTCATCATTGCTTTGCCAAAAAGGGCTTCATAGTCAAGGATATTGCTGCCAGTAAGATTGCACCTAAATCAACCATTTATCGGATCATCAAGAACTTCAAGGAGAGCGGTTCAATTGTTGTGAAGAAGGCTTCAAGGCACCCAAGAAAGTCCAGCAAGAGCCAGGACCGTCTCCTAAAGTTGATTCATCTGCGGTATCGGGGCACCACCAGTACAGAGCTTGCTTGCTCAGGAATGTCAGTTGGCAGGTGTGAATGCATCTGCACCCACAGTGAGGCGAAGACTTTTGAAGGATGGCCTGGTTTCAAGAAGGGCAGCAAAGAAGCTACTTCTCTCCAGGAAAAACATCAGGGACATACTGATATTCTGCAAAAGGTACAGAGGTTGGACTGCTGAGGACTGGGGTAAAGTCATTTTCTCTGATATATCCCCTTTCCGATGGTTTGGGGCATCCGGAAAAAAGCTTGTCCGGAGAAGACAAGGTGAGCGCTACCTTCAGTCCTGTGTCAAGCCAGCAGTAAAGCATCCTGAGACCATTCGTGTGTGGGGTTGCTTCCCAGCCAAGGCTCACTCACAATTTTGCCTAAGAACACAGCCATGAATAAAGAATGGTACCAACACATCCTCCGAGAGCAACTTCTCCCAACCATCCAGGAACAGTTTGGTGACGAACAATGCCTTTTCCAGCATGATGGAGCACCTTGCCATAAGGCAAAAGTGATAACTAAGTGGCTCAGGGAACAAAACATCAATATTTTGGGTCCATGGCCAGGAAACTCCCGAGACCTTAATCCCACTGAGAACTTGTTGTCAATCCTCAAGAGGCGGGTGGACAAACAAAAATCTCACAAATTCTGACAAACTCCAAGCATTGATTATGCAAGAATGGGCTGCCATCAGTCAGGATGTGGCCCAGAAGTTAATTGACAGCATGTTGAATGTTGAAGGGTCAACACTGCAAATATTGACTCTTTGCATGAACTTCATGTAATTGTCAATAAAAGCCTTTGACACTTTTGAAACGATTGTAATTATACTTCAGTATTCATTCCATAGTAACATCTGACAAAAATATCTAAAGACACTGAAGTAGCAAACTTTGTGAAAATTAATATTTGTGTCATTCTCAAAACGTTTGGCCACGACCGTACACACATATATTGTTTCATTGTAGTATTGTACATTTTTATTACAAGAGAAATAATGTAATAACACCTTGTATGATGTATTGTTTTATTTATGATGTGTAGACTGTTGTTGTGTTTTGTTGTGATGTAATTGTTTTTAATCCTGTTCGGACCTAAAGAAGAGTACTTATAAATGCAAATATCAATACTGCTGGAGAGATGAGGACCAGAGACTCTTCTCTCCCTCTGCCTGCCTGAGTCTTCTCTCTCCCTTTCCAACTCCCTCAAACCTCTTTCCCATTTTTCTTCCTCACTATACCCTCCCCACCTTCTCTGCATTTGTTCTCTCCCACTCCCCTCTCACCCCTCTCCCCCATCTCCCTTTCTCTCTCCCTATCCACACTCTCCTTTTGCCCCCTCCCCCTGTCCACCTCTGTCCCTCTATACGACCTCCAGACACAGCTGCTAACTCTGGTTGAGCTCTTGACAATACATTTTTAGCCAACAAGGTGCTCTTTAGTGACGCCAATTAGACAGTGTGCAGATTAAGCATCACAATGGAGCGCTTAGGGAGAAAGCAATAGGTTTACTCTCTAAACATGCCCGCTGCTTTGAAATAAGAACAAAAATCAATAGGCACTCGTGTAATTCACTTCACAGCAGATAACTGCAGTGGGGAGGGCTGGGTAATGAAGTGATAGCCAATGAGACAGGCAGAATGGCCCTTGTGTGCTGAGGCCCTTATGAATCATATATCAACAGTGTCCATCATGGAAGCTTAGGATTGGCTGTTTCATAGTGCTGATGACTAGAGGGTTTGAATAACCATGGAAGGAATGGGGAGGAATCCATAGGGAGGTGAGTGTGGTCATGAAATAATGCAAGAAGTTTTTCACTGTTTGTTGGATATAATAGCTTACTGTATATAGCCTTTTGTATCCATGTAGGCCTCTTCAGATTCCAATACTAACTTGACCACCCTCTCTCTGTTACCCTGCTGTGATGGAATTTGACAAAATGCCATCATGTAATTGGGTGTTGCCAAGTGAGGAATTCACAATTCTGTTGGATCTTCACATGATTCATACAGTATGGCAGTATGTCCTATGTCCTACTGAGCCTATTCTCTATACTCCTAAACCTGAGACGTTTCTGGAATAATCAATGTCCAACTCTCTGATGACATCATTTTTACTTCCAGCAGCTCCCGGAGCCGATCGATAGTGCCGGTATTCGGGAAGAAAGATTGACCAATAATTTCCCCCCGGATTTTCAATTATAAACTGCTAAACATCTGCAATAAAGAGGGTGCAGGGGACGCAGTGCGATCCATCACCATAGCGACTGTGTAGATGGGTGTGATAACATGGGAACAGCCGTCAGGGAAGAGGAATGCCCCTCCAGTTGCCTGCCTGCCTCACTCTCTCTCTCTCCCACACACACACACACACACACACACACACACACACACACACACACACACACACACACACACACACACACACACACACACACACACACACACACACACACAATCATCTCGGTTAACTGAGGAATATTAACCCCCACCCAACATACATACACCTCCAAATGTACTGTCTCTCTTTCTTTTACCCTTTCTCTCCATCACTCATCACTACTTTCATCCTGTCTATCAGCCTCTCATTCAATGGGTTCATCGTCTGTATCTCCCTCTCTCTCTCCCCCCCTCTCCCCCTCTCTCACACTCTCTCTCTCACTCTTCTCCCCCCACCCTCTCCCTCTCGCTTTGTCTACATATGATATCGATAAAGAAAAAACGATACAGATATTTACAATTTTAGTGGCCTTTTATACATTCTAGTACAGTTAAATAGTTGATGCACACACACACACACACACACACACACACACACACACACACTGATCAAAAAGTTATTTTGTTGGCATTTACGTACTTCCCCATTATCAGTAAAACCTCTTTATTTAACTTACTTGCTATGCTGTTTCTTTGTTCATTTCTTCAGTCACAACCAGGATTTCATCATACATGTCAAGCAGTGAAGTTTCAGCTTTGTCTGTCCGTGGTCTCTCTTCCTCTGTGCGCACTGTCACTGTGTCCGTTTCCATCTTCTCCATTTGTGTCTGTGTGTCTTCAACAATACTGTGTATTGTACTCCGGTAGGGAAACATCTGAAAATAGCGCCTACTTGGTAGTGTGTACCGGTGCTCGACCAGTCGGCGAAAGCCAACATCATCCATGACAGAGAACGGTTGATTGTCAAGGGCAATGAATTCCATTATCTTCGCGTTGATGGATTTCACCTTTGAGTTGTCTCGCTGAAATTGTCTTACTCTTTCAAATGACTGCGCGATCCACACAGCAGACATTGTGGGCTAGGTTAGGAATGCTGTGTTGCACATGTAGCGCAATATTTTTTGTGGCATCTACCTACGTTATATAAGTATGCACATCAGCTGTGATGCTGATGTTGGCATTGTTACCTAATATCGTCCGATTCCGATATGCTTACCGATATATTGTGCATCCCTACTGTCCACATTCTCCATCTTGCTCTCTCTCTCTCTCGCTGCTTGGTATCAGCCATGGTGGGATCCATAGCATTCTGAATGTAAACAATTACACTCGCTTTTTTTTGTGTTTTTTTTTGTGAATTTGACCCCTTTTTCTCCCTAATTTCGTGGTATCTAATTGTTTTTAGTAGCTACTATCTTGTCTCATCGCTACAACTCCCATACGGGCTCGGGAGAGACGAAGGTTGAAATTCATGCGTCCTCCGATACACAACCCAACCAAGCCGCACTGCTTCTTAACACAGCGCCATCCAACCCGGAAGCCAGCCGGACCAATGTGTCGGAGGAAACACTGTGCACCTGGCAACCTTGGTTAGCGCGCACTGCGCCCAGCCAGCCACAGGAGTCGCTGGTGCGCGATGAAACAAGGATTTCCCTACCGGCCAAAGCCTCCCTAACCCGGACGATGCTAGGCCAATTGTGTGTCGCCCCACGGACCTTCCGTTCGCGGCCGGTTACGACAGAGCCTGGGCGCGAACCCAGAGTCTCTGGTGGCACAGCTGGCGCTGCAGTACAGCGCCCTTAACCACTGTGCCACCCGGGAGGCCCTACACTCGCTTTTTCTCTCTGTGAAACACTCTACTTCCTCTTCCCCCCATCATTGTGCTTTGTTTGCCCCTGTCTGCCCTGAGTCTCCTGTCTCTCAGCAGTGTGTGTTCCATAGACTCCACACTGTCACATGTGGCTGTTTGGAGCATATTAAATACCCTGTAAGCCAATAAGCCACAGGAATGTGTATTCAGTAGGAGTGTAATCTGCCGCAAGCCTTTGCAGCAGATTTTGAAATGTATATTGTATGGCTTCAGGAGCTACTTTTCCACTTAAAGCCTATTTGTTACCCTACCTGGTTTTCAGTACCAATGAAGACGGGCAGCACAAGCAGCCAATGGCATTACAGCTCCTCTGGTGCACTGTGTGCTTAGCCAATAGGAGACAGCATAATATGGTACTTCAAATATATGAGATAACTTAGATAATACTTAGTTAATATATCTAATTAAAATATAGTAAAGGTATGAGCAACTATGGGGAAATAATTCACAAACCAATACAGACATTTTGGTCTGGGATGATGACACAGAGGTGTTGAAATTTAATCCTTACCCAGTGGGATCATAGGGCTGCAAATTCCATGCTGGATTAGCTCAGTGGGGATTGAATTCATTTGATCCACATGTAGAGGACCAGTAGGAGCAAGAGAGATAGGATCTGGGACTATGTACACCAATGGGCGGTGAATCCCACCAAGCATCTGGCAACAGAGCTGAAGCAACCTGTAGCGGTGTGTATGTGTGTATGGCGCTGCTGTAAGGGACTTTGTGTTCGGTGTGTTCTAAACACATACACACACACACATTATTATTATTATTAGTCTGGTCCCTCGCCTGTGTGTTGGCTGTCTGAGGCACATTGATTAATAAATAGTGAGTGATTTTTCATCTTTAGGGCCTTTAATAACACAGGGGAGCAGCGCGCCCAGCACACAAGGACAGGGGGGTCACCATCATGCCGATGCACTTCATCACACATGCCATGGGAACACACGTGTGTGTGTGTGTCAGGCCCTGTCAGCAGGTCTAACATTAGCCCAGCGCCAGGGAGCTCTGATCTGGATCACACCACAACATTATGTTGTTTACTAGCCAAGAGTCAAACAGGTAGCCTGCACACTGCTGCTACAGTCTCAACACAGTAATCACACTGCTGTACAGCCTTGTCTCAACACAGTAATCACACTGCTGTACAGCCTTGTCTCAGCACAGTAATCACACTGCTGCTACTGTCTCAACACAGTAATCACACTGCTGTACAGCCTTGTCTCAACACAGTAATCACACTGCTGTACAGCCTTGTCTCAACACAGTAATCACACTGCTGTACAGCCTTGTCTCAACACAGTAATCACACTGCTGTACAGCCTTGTCTCAGCATAGTAATCACACTGCTGTACAGCCTTGTCTCAACACAGTAATCACACTGCTGTACAGCCTTGTCTCAACACAGTAATCACACTGCTGTACAGCCTTGTCTCAGCACAGTAATCACACTGCTGTACAGCCTTGTCTCAGCACAGTAATCACACTGCTGTACAGTCTTGTCTCAACACAGTAACCACACTGCTGTACAGCCTTGTCTCAGCACAGTAACCACACTGCTGTACAGCCTTGTCTCAACACAGTAACCACACTGCTGTACAGCCTTGTCTCAGCACAGTAATCACACTGCTGCGACAGTCTGAGCACAGTAACCACACTGCTGTACAGCCTTGTCTCAACACAGTAATCACACTGCTGCTACAGTCTGAGCACAGTAACCACACTGCTGTACAGCCTTGTCTCAACACAGTAACCACACTGATGTACAGCCTTGTCTCAACACAGTAACCACACTGCTGTACAGCATTGCCTCAACACAGTAACCACACTGCTGTACAGCCTTGTCTCAACACAGTAACCACACTGCTGTACAGCCTTGTCTCAACACAGTAACCACACTGCTGTACAGCCATGTCTCAACACAGTAACCACACTGCTGTACAGCCTTGTCTCAACACAATAACCACACTGCTGTACAGCCTTGTCTCAACACAATAACCACACTGCTGTACAGCCTTGTCTCAACACAGTAACCACACTGCTGTACAGCCTTGTCTCAACACAATAACCACACTGCTGTACAGCCTTGTCTCAACACAGTAACCACACTGCTGTACAGCCTTGTCTCAACACAGTAACCACACTGCTGTACAGCCTTGTCTCAACACAGTACCCACACTTCTGTACAGCCTTGTCTCAACACAGTAACCACACTGCTGTACAGCCTTGTCTCAACACAGTAACCACACTGCTGTACAGCCTTGTCTCAAAACAGTAACCACACTGCTGTACAGCCTCGTCTCAACACAGTAATCACACTGCTTTACAGCCTTGTCTCAACACAGTAACCACACTGCTACTACAGTCTGAGCACAGTAATCACACTGCTGCTACAGTCTGAGAACACTAATCGCACTGCTACTACAGTCTGAGCACAGTAATCACACTGCTACTACAGTCTGAGCACAGTAACCACACTGCTACTGCAGTCTCAGGACAGTAACCACACTGCTACTGCAGTCTGAGCACAGTAATCACACTGCTACTGCAGTCTCAGCAAAGTAACCACACTGCTACTACAGTCTGAGCACAGTAATCACACTGCTACTACAGTCTGAGCACAGTAACCACACTGCTACTGCAGTCTCAGGACAGTAACCACACTGCTACTGCAGTCTCAGCACAGTAACCACACTGCTACTGCGGTCTCAGCACAGTAACCACACTGCTACTGCAGTCTCTGCACAGTAACCACACTGCTACTACAGTC